>NW_007930843.1:416857-593705 GCF_000280675.1 Beauveria bassiana ARSEF 2860
ACGTTAGTTTAGTAGTAGAGAGAAGAAGAAGAAGAAGAAGAAGAAGAAGAAGAAGAAGAAGAAGAAGAAGAAGAAGAAGAAGAAGAAGAAGAGATAATCAACGTACAGGGTCGACGACGACAGTGGTAAGGTTGTGCTTTTCAATCATGTCTGACAAGACATCAATCGTCTCCACGGACCCTAGCATGCCTATATTGCAGTATTGTCAGTCATTTCCAGAGAAAAAAAAAGAAGAAAAGAATACAAAATGAAAGAAATCAAAGAAATTACCCGTCTTGACGACATCCACGCCAATGTCCTCCACCACGGCATCAATCTGCCTCCCCACAAACTCAGCCGGCACAACATGCACGCCCAAGACGCCCTTTGTATTTTGCACCGTGAGCGCCGTCGTCGCCGTCATGGCGTAGCACTGATGCGCCGCCAGCACCTTTTGGTCCGCCTCTAGTCCTCTATTATTTTTTGTCAACGTCGTTATTAGCCAAAGGGGAAAAAAAAATTGCTTCAACTCTGAGAAAAAGCTCTTCAAAAAAAGTTCCTGGTTTGAACTTACGCCCCGCCAGAGGGATCGGAGCCGGCGACGACCAGCACCCTGCCCTGAACCATAGTTCCTGAGAAAGTCAAATCGTGGAAGCTGGATAAAAGCGGAAATGGTGAGCAAGTTGCAAAGACTACTGTCGAGATGGACACAAGTAATGGGCAATGTCGAGATGATGGAAGCTAATGTATAAAGACTCATTGACGCCATATTTCACTCACAGATACAGTGGGGTCCGGCCACAGTAGGCTTTCGGAGCGCCGCCCGCGACAAGCCGCGCCGTATTCACAGGTTCATCAGCGTACAAGACTGGAAATAATGTATATATATAAATTCAATGTTTAAAAAAAAATCAACCAACCAGAGACTAATCCAGACTAAAAGTGGACAAAGTCTTGTAGAGAGACAAGATTTCAGCGCTCCTACCCGCCTATTCTCTTTCCGCCAGGCCAGCCCATGAGCCGCTCTATTTCCCCGTCTCTGGATGTTGCACCCTGACGCCATGCTGTGCTAACAGAGAATAAACAAGGAAAAAAAGCAAAAGAGACAAAAAGACAAGAAAAAAAAAAAGAAAAAAAAGGCGGAAAATGGACAAAAGAAAAAAGTTAAAGAGAGAATTGTCAAATAAATACAGAATCCGACTAATGCCAGAAATATAAACAAGTCTAGCGCCTCAAGTTAAGAGGCGGCGGTAGCATGCTGTTCCGGAGATACTCGGTCGGTTCGCTCACGCTGCGCTGCCTCTCGGTGCGATTATCATCGCTATTCAGACTATTGCCGCTGGAATGGCCTTCTCCGTCTCCGTCTCCGTCTCCGTCCTCCTCCCCGTCCTTTTCATTCTTCTTTGCCTGCTGGAGCTTTTGGCGCTGCTGCTCCTGTTTCTGCGCCCGTTTCGAAATGGCCTCGTCCTCGTCCGATTCCTCCTCGCTGCTGCCCTCCTCGTCCTCATTGTCCGATTCCTCAAACACAATCTGGCGCATGACATTCTTGTCGAACAAATCAATCACCATTCTGCGCACGCCCAGGCGGTAGTGGTTCCATTCCATCAGACCCATGACGTATCTAAAAAATTCGGTGCTGCGAAACGCCGACGGCTTGCGCTGCTTGAGCTTTTGTAGTTCCATCACGGCCCTCTTATAAATGACAGTGTTTCCAAGATCTACCAGAAGCTCCACAATGCGCCCGTTGACTTCTTCGTCAGTGACCAGAGGGGCCGCTACGGCGTTTTCCCCCGGTGGCGTCGCCGTACGAGCCCGCGGTGGCTCGCGAACTGTCCGTTGTGTAAAGGGTAATGTGATGGAAGATGCCCCGATATGGTCCCACGGTTTCAACGACAAAAGCTTTGTGAGATCAGTTGGGATGCAGTACCCAAGCGAGTGGCCCATCGGCGTCGTGTTTGCATCCCATCCATGTTCAGACAGAATCTCCAGGCCGTGCGTAGATCGAGAAATTAGCCCTAGAACAAAAAAGGCCGTCCCTCGGAGGCTCATGACTTGATGAGACTCGGCGATGCGGATAATCTGCTCAACCACGTCGCTGGCTTCCAGGAATGGCGCTCCAAGCTCCATGCAGCCAACGTTGCCTACCGCCCACATACAGCCCTTGACCTTGGTGATGAGTTCGGGGTCCTCTGCTTGCATTCCATAATCGCGAATCGTCGCCGCAAACTCATCAAAGTGGCCCTTGTCTCGCAGCAACTTGCAGCCTTCCGTTGTTCTCGTCAGCTCCCGATAGAAATGAGGTGGTACATGACTGTCGTGGAATTCTGCCCCTGATTCGGCTTCGTCAAACATGGTGGATTGCTGTCCTTGCTCATCCGAGTCAATCAAGAACGACTTGGCGAGAGATGCCTCAATCACGCCGACGTAGCTGTCGTTTCTACCCAGGAACCAGTCATCCATCTCATTGCTAATGTAGTCGAGTCCATCCAGATAGTGATAACCGATCGAGGTTGAAAGGAATCGCAAAAGGAGCGGCGCGCCAATCTCGCCGAGATGATCTAAAGCTGGTCTGCATTCAACAACGTATTCCAGATAAGTCTTTCGGTTGCACGCCTTTTCCAGAATCTTGACAGCAGTTGCGCACACATCAATCTCAGGGTCATATAGCTGTGTCGACAGTAGCTGAATGGCCCACCGAGAATCACTGACATCTCCCAGCGCGTTCGTGGCGACTGGGCGACGAAGCGTACACTTGCGAAGCACATCGGTCGCGTAGATTCGAGTCTCCTTGGTTCCAGCAGTGAGAGCCTTGGCGAGCAACACGCGGTGATGCCCTTGCAGCGTATAATCAAAGTTTGTCAGCAAAAGCTTGATCAAGTCAGGCCGCTGCTTCAAGTCGACAATGTGGTACATCATATTGAACATCTTCCATCGTTCAAGAAGCATCAAGCCTTTAGGGTCGCCAGTCAGGACACCAAGCATGGCAAAGTACCCGTTGCAAAGAGTGTCGGTAAGGCGGTCTTTGGCGAATAGCGGAAACTGCGCAGTGAGTCCGCTTGTTGGGTCACATTGCGCGAGACACTCTGCCATTTGGCGGACCAATTTGCTGTCGGCCAAAATGTTGACGCCTTCGTTGGACTGTAATAGAGAGTGCATCAAGGCACAGCCAGCCTGCACATACTTTTGTGTATTGCGCGTATTTTTTATTTCAGAAAACTTGTACTTGAACGGCCGGTAGAAGCTCATGATTCTCTTCATCCATTTCGATGCCCTTAAAGCCTCTTCCAGCCGCTTGCCATTTTGTAGTGGGCCACCGATGATCTTCATGATAATGTCCCAGTTCCATTTCGCATAGTTGGAGCTGTTGAGCACGCCAGAGTCAATCAGCAACTGACGAAAAGTGGTATCATCGAATATGAGGGCATTATTCGCTCGAGGCTGGCCTTCCAACGCGGCCAAATCAATCATGCTATCGCTTGAGGGAAGAATACCGGCCATTGTCTCCGACGGCGCACTTCTGTACAGTGTTTTGCTGACGCTACTGATCTGATACACAATGCTAGATGCGACAAAATGCTCGTCATTGTCGAATTCTGTGGCTGCTTTGAAAAGCTCAGGCAGTAGTTGAAGCTCCGCGCTCCAAGACGGTGGCAATAGCCGGCTGGCAAGTTTCAGAACCTCGGAGAGTAACAGCGATACTTTGCGCTTCAGCATAGCATCTTCTTCTGTTTGCGCAATCTGCAGCAAGCTACGCAATAGTCCGGCTTTGATGAGTACAGCCAAAATGAGTGCAGTATAGTGATCGACGAAATTCTGTTCACTCCCGTCGTCCTCCATATATGACGACGGCTTTTCCTTCGCATCGCCCGATTTTAGGTTGACAACGCGACCGTACGTGGTCAATCGACGACCAGCAAGAAAAGACGTCGCCCAAGCAGGGGGCTTGATTCGTAGCATCGAGAACAAGAGATCGAGTACAGTTTCTCGCACATATTCGTTCGGGAGAAGCATGCTGTAGATGAGAGACCGAATAGGCCGGAAGTCGTACATGCTGAGAGTCATGATACCAGCCCATGACCTCATGGCAGTGGAGATTGCGCGGCAGCTCTGCTTCAAAATGATTTCGTTTGTGCCTAGGGGATCTGTAAATGATGCGAATAGGGCATCAAGACCGTAGCTGGGCTGCAAATATTTGCGCTTCTGCGGCGTGTCGAGGAGGAACAGGAAGACGGCAGTTAAGCTTTCGGAAGCCTTGTATGAGCCTTCAGAGAGGGCGTCCGACAAGGGTCCGAGGCCGCCTGACGCTATCAGCAGAGGAGGATCCCTGACAAGAATCTCGGCCAGGGTCTCGATACAAATCGGACGCAGACGGTCAATGTTCTGATCGTGTGCCGGGATAGTCGCACGTCGGTCGTCGCCTTGCTCAGCGACAGCGACGATGGTTCTGACGACAGCTCTCGATATTTCCTTGACACCGTCTTTGACATCAAGAAAAGCTCTGACAAATTTGAGAGCTTGCTCGCGCTCCACATCAGCCTTGCGGTAGTTATTGAGCGAACGGACGACGAGGAAGTCGGTGTTGAGGTCTCGAATCTTCCTGAGCGAAGCCAAGTCGGAAACGGCATATCGCGTGACTCGGTAGCCAGCGGCCACCACTTCTCGACTTTCACTGAGCAGCATCATTTGCATGCGCATGCCAAAGATGGACCACACCAAGTCATACTTGATGGCGGGGTGTCTCTTGAACAGGCCTACAAGTTGGTTGGCGCGGCTGACGTAGTACTCGGGCGTCATGCCTTCAACCTCGAGAGCTTGCAGCAGTTCGGCCAGGGCAAACGAGGGGCTCTCGGCCGCTTCGTCGACCTCGGACTCGCCTGCAATGGATTTGCTAGGGCTTTGATTCGATCGGACACCGTTGGACAATGAGCTATCCTGGGTCCATGTGCGTGTCGGGGTGGCGGGTCGCGTGCGCTGTTGCTGTGTATCTAATATTTTGCTGCGTAATTCGCGAATTCGCAGGTTGCTGGCACTCAGTTCAGCCTCGACTCGCTGGCGTTGATCCTTGGTCTGCTTGGCCTTTTTGACATTGAGAGCCTCGAGCATGTTCTCGCTGCCCTCCTTGATCTTCAACTCGCGGATGAGCTTGTCTTTGAGCTGGAGTAAATGCTGCTCGGATGCGTAGTCTGGTGATTCCTCCATGACCTTGTCCATGACGCCGCCCGTGTACACGGATCCGACGTCGAGCCGGCTACCTGCGCGGCTGGACATGATCTGGCTCCGAAGCTCGGAGCTGAAACTACCAGGGCCGGCGGCCGGATTCAGACTGCTCCCGCGGGGGCCAAAGGACATGGCGGATGTGGAGAGATTTCGCGCCGAAGCTGCGTTGGCAGCACCATTGGGTGGCTGGAGGCCGTCGCGGTCGAAGCTGGTGCGGCCATTCTGCGGTTGGGAGGTCTGGCCGGGCTGCTGCCCAACACCGCCCTTTTGGCCTACATCGGAGGAATTGGCGAGCATGGCGGCGTCGTCTTGCCCACCGATTGGGACGGGGCCCTCTGGTGGGCGTGCTGCATCCGTGGGTAGCTATGGCACGGCTTTTCAAGGTTGAGAAGAACAGGTTGGACGGGAATCGGCCAGGCGTCGCGCGGTGTGCCACATCCGATGTGACTTGTGGTATCGGAGTCGGAGTAGAAGGCCAGCGAGTCGATGAATTGTGTTGGAAATGCGAGGGCCTCAGAGGTTGAAGCTGATGTCGAGCTGGGTGATGGTGGGAGAGGACGATGGCTGAGGACGATGGTTGAGATGGTTGAGAGGATGAATTGTTAGCAGTGAGATACAGCCCACTGGCAAGTCTACCTTTAGTCGGACGTGGTTATGCGGGGCGCAAGGCAGCCAAAAGCAAGTATGGGCTGGATGGAGAGTTGGGTAGTTATTTGTTAGTGCGCCTCGCCAACCAGCTTGCGTCAGAATCAAAATGAGGGGGAAATCTGAAAAAATCCGAACCAATTACTCACGGTTCCTTGCTCACTTTATCATGTATCGTTGCACAAGAGCTGCGACCCATGACTTGGCTGGCTAGCCATGTCATGCCAGGCACAAGTGCTATGCGCGACAGGAACACATCATCATAAATGTGTAAAGTCACTCTGTGGTTTTCACAGGACTTGACGGCATGTCGATCCCCGATGACACATTCCTCTCCCTTTTTTTTAAGGGGGATCTCTGTCGTTGCCCTTGACTGCGATAACCGTGTTCCAATATCCGCCATGGCCCCGTTCAGTCATCACTATTGGCGGAAACCAGAGTAGGCCCGCGATGAGATGATCAAAAATGAAAGGGTGTTGTACAAGTCATCCGCGAATCCCTGGTTCGTATCTGGAGTATCTGGAACGAAGACGATTATTGCGTGAACAAGTTGGTAATGTTGAAGAAGAGTGCCAACGTGTATAGTAGGAGCCAAGGATACAATTCCTAACGCATACAGTCATTCTCAGGTCTTTTTCGCATTGCGACTCGACTCAATTTAATAAACAAATAACGCGGCCAATGCTATGATTTTTCGTCTCGAAATGACAGAGACGCATTGCAGTACTGCGAGACTCTTGCCCATTTCACTACAAACTATGTCGCTCGGCACCGTGCGCCATTTCTTTGACCGAAATTTCTGCATCACACCAACCGGGGAAATCAGATCATCAACGGCCAGCGGGAAAGCGACCATTGAGCTTGCTACTCCAGTCCAGTCTAGCTTCGGCGTCGGCTCTCGCGTCTTTCGAGACGCGGCCCTGGGTTTTCCCAAAAGACCCCTCATTGGAGGAAAAGCGAACAATAGGCAAGTCTAACATGCAGAAGGGAAACATGGCGTGACTTGAAAGAATAAGCCATCTCGCCGCAGAAGCCAAGCCCGTGCGTGCATCTATCTCATCAGCGGCCCCCGTGGATCCAGGCGGCCCTCCGCGTGCTGGGTGTCGGCGGGCTCCGACTCGCATCTGGCGTGGGCGATCCCCCCCCAGCCAAGTGACTTTTCCTCATGCAATTCGCCCCATATGGCAACGTTTGAAAATACGGCGGTTTTTGCTCCTCATTGTTAGCGTCATAATATTAGTGGCCAGGCTGGGTGGCCGCTGCGTACTCGATCTCGCGTGGACAAGTGGACGTGGCCGAGCGAACCAACCCGTCCCGGGGGCATGTCCGGACTCGTCAAGGGACGGCGCCGCTGATGGCTTTATAAATAATCGTGCTGACCCCATGGCCTGGTATGGCATGCTTATCTTTATCGCGTCAATCAAATCTTGATTTTTTTTTTGGCAGAGATTATCTTTTCGTTTCACAGTGCTGCCACGCCACAAAACCTTGCACAACCGGGCGCCTATCTCAAGCCACGGGGACATCCGACGAGAAACAAGGTTCCAAGACCATCGCATCCGGCTCTCATATCTTCACGTTTCCATCCTCCTAAATACAACTTCATCTCCCTCTTTGCGCCAAATTTCTGCATTATTTCTTCTTTGAGCCTGGCTTTGCTTGCATTTGCTTGCAAACGAGACTTTTGCGTCATCCATCTTAACCTAGCTCAACCCCCCCCCCCCCCCTTGTAGCTCTATCCCCCCCGACGAGACACGACACATCAACAAGTCGAGATGCCCTCAGTCACAGCTGCCCGCTACGGCAAGGACAATGTACGTCTATTCAAGACGCACCGGGACCCCAAGACGGGCGTGCACACGGTAACGGAAACTGTCGTGTGCGTGCTCCTCGAGGGCGCCATCGAGACGTCCTACACGCAGGCCGACAACTCAGTCGTCGTCGCCACCGACTCGATGAAGAACACCGTCTTCATCCTCGCCAAGCAGCACCCCGTGACGCCGCCGGAGCTGTTTGCCGCGACGCTCGGCGCGCACTTTATCGAAAAGTACAGCCACATCCACGTCGCCAACGTCGACATTGTGACCAAGCGCTGGGTGCGCATGCACGTCGACGGGCGGCCGCACCCGCACAGCTTCGTCAAGGAGGGCGAGGAGAAGCGCAACGTGCGCACGCGCGTGAGTCGCCGCGGCGGCATCGCCGTCAACAGCGGCCTCTCGGACCTCACGGTGCTCAAGAGCACCGGCTCCGCCTTTCACGGCTTCGTCCGCGACGACTTCACCACCCTGCCCGAGACGTGGGACCGCATCATGTCCACCGACGTCGACGCCAGCTGGGACTGGAGCGTCTTCCCGGACCTGGCCGCCGTCCGGGACGCCGCGCCCGAGTTTGACCGCGCCCACGAGGCCGCCCGCAACATCACCTTCAAGCGGTTCGCCGAGGACAACAGCGCCAGCGTCCAGGCAACCATGTACAAAATGTCCGAGGACATTCTCAAGGCGGTGCCCAATGTCAACAAGGTCTACTACTCGCTTCCCAACAAGCACTACTTTGAGCTCGGTAAGTTAGCTAATTCGGAACGTACACGATATGTAATGAGACTAACACGACAATCAGACTTGAGCTGGCACAAGGGCATCAAGAACACGGGCAAGGATGCCGAGGTGTATGTTCCTCAGAGCAACCCCAACGGCCTCATCAAGGTCGAGGTTTCTCGCGATGGCCCTTCTTCCAAGCTGTAGATTAGAACCCGATGATTTGAATCCAAGCCCTTTATTCTGTTTCATTGTAGGTAGTTGCGTTTTTCCTCACCATCATCAAATTCAATACTGCGTATTATACGTGCATCCCAGACTAGATAGCAGCCCCTGTCTGCTTGCTGCGTGAGAGATGTCCGGGGAATTTGTATTTAATTGGAGTTGTAACCTCAGATTGAAATTTGGTTTGACCACATCTCAATACAAACAGTTCAAGTTTTTGAGTAATACTGATGAAGCAATCATATTGTAGCGGAAAACTATCCCACGGGTAGTATTTGGAGCAAAAAGCGCTTCTCTAGATATTATACAGATGTTACATGATGCATCGGGGTTTCCGCATCCACATGCACACCGTCACCATATACACGCGATAAAGTTGGCGACATCCCCCTCATAACCTCTTGGCGTCCGAAGCGCGTATGCTCTCGACATTGGTCTCCCAGCCCTGCTTGCCCACAGGCACGCCTCCAAACCGCACCAGATTGTCCTTGTACGGGTGCGCGTCGCCTTCAAACGCCTTGAGGCGCGCGAGGCGCTTGTCGCGGAGCCTGTTCTTGGGGAGCATGCCGCTGACGGCCTTGCGGAGCACCTCTGCGCCGCCGTGCTTCTCCATGAGCACGTCCATGGTGACGGCGCGCAGGCTTCCCGGCCGGGTATTGTGGCGGTAGTACGTCTTGCGCCACTTCTTGTTGCCCGTCGTGTACAGCGCCGCGCAGTTGGTTGCCACGACGTAGTCGCCGCAGTCGGTCGATGGGTCAAACGTCGGCTTGTGCTTGCCCATCAGCAGCACGGCGATACGCGACGCCAGACGACCGAGCGACGGCGGCGTCACGTCGTCGGCGGAGGGGGCGGTCGCGCCCGCGGGCGGGCTGGCCTTGGCGGACGTGGTCAGCGGTGTGGTGGGCGTGGTGCCGGTGGTCGCTGAAGCGGCGGCGGCAGCGACGGCGGCCTTTTTCGTCGTCAGACCGGCGTGGGGGGCTTTGGCTGATATCTGGTGCCATACTCGCGAGTAGGCCAATCGTGTCTATGGAAATAACGGATTAGCTGGCGCCATCTCTTTCGCACTGGATATGGCGATCGAGGAGACGACTTACCATGCCAATTGTTTGTGACATGATGCGGAGTTGGGCCTCGATACGAGGTCAATCCTAACGTTGGGGTTTCTGCACGTAGAAAATCCAACTACAAGGCAGATTAGAAGCCTGACCTCCGTTGTTATACCGCCGAATCGCTCGCTTGTTCGTTAAAATGTCGCCAATGCTCACGAGCTTCAAAAGTTTAGCACATAGCCAAAAGATGGCTGACTAACCATATACACCATGAGGGTCACCTGATGTACCTATCGAAAGAAAACGCCCCCAGCCTCAGGGAATCTTATCAGCGGGTCGCAAGTCAGCAGCAGGCTCTAAGCCCGCTAAATAGCAAGCCCAAGCCCGCTAGAAGGCAATACAAGGTTTGCTCAGCTTCCGAATCAAGGGGCTTTACATTCTGATATAAACATATAACTAAAGCTAAACGCGGCGCTCCACCGGCTAATCCGACTCTACTTAGGCAGAGCTTCTCTGAGAATTGTCTCGATCTGGCAGTGCCGTGAGCTCTCCAACGCAACGTTGATGGCACACGCTTTCTGTTTTCCCCACTGTTAATTGCCACCCAGATTCGACGGAGACGGCTCTGGAAAGGCACCAGGCATTTCTGAAAACTTCTTCAGCCAGGTGTTATTCTCCAAGCCGGCGAGCGGACCTCGTTTGAGCAACACGGTTTTCTTGCGTTTCTGCACGGCAGCTCGGGCACCAAGTCGATGGCCGGCAACGCTGAGTGCTGGTACTGCGGGTTGCTTCATGGCTGCAGTCTCACCTGCACCCCGTTCTCTGGTGGACAACTCGATGTTGATTGCCTCTTGAACCACATTTCCCTCGTCGCCTCGGCCTCCAGGGTTCAAGTTGGGGTGTTGCTCCATTTGCACCGTGACTGGTACAGCATCTCCGCGCAAAGTAGGCGGCCTTGGTACAGGTCTTGCAACAATCCTTGGCTGAGCGTTTGCACGGGAAGGGTCACGCAGCCCACGTTCCTGCACCCCATACGTGCCAAATTGAATATCCTCCTTGTTTGGGGGGGCGACTGGCTGCAACTTTGGGACGTTTATGCGCTGTGTTGTCAACCCGTTGCCGTCAAAAACCTTGATGAGCATTTGCGCTGCCGTCGCACGCTTGGTATAGTCGATGACGACTAGTTCATGAACATCATACAAGTACTCCCAATAATTTTCAGCCAAAGCGAAAACCCATTGCAGTTGCTGGCTATAGTCGTGGCAGGTGAGAGAGCGATACCCGTATAAATCGAGGGTCCAGGCAATGGTCATGAATAGCGACCACATATCCACGGCAGTTGTCTGCTGCTCACGCTTATAAATTTCTGGAGCAGCAAACTGCGGAGTGCCGCAGAAAGTTCGTGCGCCCTGCTCCCAATTGCTAAGACCAAAATCTCCGAGACGGAAGGACAGGTGATTGTCTCTAAAAGTGTAAAGCACATTGGCAGGCTTCACATCGCGATGAATGAGACCCTTCGAGTGGAGATAGTCGAGCCCCTTAAGTACGTCATGGTAGACTCTCAGAGCCAGTGGCTGATCGGCAATATGCAGAGGACGGTCTCGCCTCTCAACGAGATTTTCGAGGCTCCCATCCTGCAGGCTCATAACGATGCGCATAAGAGATTTGGGCTCATCAATCGTGTATCCGAGAAATTTGACGATGTTGTCCTGTTATCTGTTAGTATGGGCAAGTGACGCTGCTGCAGGCGAAGACGGACATGGAGTAAGCCCTCATGGATTTTCATCTCTCGTAAAGTCGAGCGGTGGAATTTCTGGACTTTGACAGCAACGACTCCTTTTGTCTTGGCGTCGAAGGCCCTGAACACGGTCCCAAACCCGCCGTGTCCAATGGGACCCCCCTGAAGCACAAACCTGGCCGCGTCGGCCGCGTCGATCTGGCTGGGGACATCATCGTCAGCTGCTTGTCGGGCGTTTGCGTACTCATCTATTACAGGCAAAGGTAGAGTTTCGGCCATGTTGGGATGTCTCAGCAGTTCAGCTTCGCGCCAGGCCTGCAAGGCGGAAGCTAGCTCAGCCGATGGATAACGCCAGACAATGTCAAACTCGGCTTTGTTCTGTTGGTCGACTTCAATCTCAATCCTGCGGAGACGACAGCTGCTGCCGCCTGCCTGACGCAAGCCGCGACTTAGTAGCTTGCGAGAGTTGTCATCACCATATGCTTGGCATGAGGCAGTGCTCGAATTATCGAAAAACATGATTCCTTGATTGTCTGCTTCGGCCAGGAATGCGCAGTGAGTCCTGGAGATGGCCGTCCACTCCACAGGCATCGCAATGTCCCCGGCACGACCCATTGTCACGATACAACAAGCTGTTTTATCCGCAGCTCCCGACTTGTACAGGCCGAGGTCGAGGAATTGCTCCCCATCGCGCACCGTGACAAGGTGGCTATTTGTATAGAAGTTGACGATTTGGCTCGCGGCATGGCTCCTTGGCTTCAGAGAAAACAGAACGTTTGCACACATTTTGAAAGATTACTCTACACAACCAGAATGATGTCGGAGAGCATGGCTTCGCAAGCTAGCAGCGAGGACTCTGGCTATGATATAAACATATGAACGAGTCAACTGCATGAGCCGCGGTGGTTTATGAAACAAACATTGTCCTAGGCCATGTGTCACTCAATATAGCCATTGGCTGTCGATTCCCGGTTGAACATGGCGATTTCTAAATTAGGTAACCACGCCGCAGCACTTATAGCCTAGGCCGCTGCGCCAGGCGGCCCGGTGTTGATTGGATGCGGTGCCGCCAGAGGCCGAAGAGGGTTGCCTGACCGAGTTACAGGTCAGCCCCTAGGTACTACGCGGATGTCTCGCTAGCCGCCGAGAGCAGTTGGTGTTCAACAATCAGCAGGGCAACAATGCACAGTGTGTCAACGTGGTGCGGCGTGCTAGCACTGTGCGGGGACCACAAGCTGGCACCTAAAGATCCTAAGCTACAGTGCTGCGAAGCCTCGTCAACGCCTTTGTTTAACAATCGCCATGTTTCGAAGTTTCTTGAGTTTTTTTAGGGGCCAGAACTCTGACCTTCCACCTGAGTACCAGACAGTCGATCCTCTCAATAGACAAGACGGACAAGAAGCACCCACAACCGAACGAGGCGACGCCCGTCTATTGGAGCCGGACTATGTGTCTCCCACAGAACAAGACGACACGCCCCGAAATCGATTCGACTACTACGTCGACTTACGAAGGCTTCAACAATTAGTTGAATGGCAAATGCGACATATATCACCCGGGCTCTATGGAGACCTGGATTCGCAAGTCGAAGTCGCCCGTGACTGGGTTATTGACTGCTGGAAGAGACATGGCATCTGGGCCGCTTCGTGGCGTGGCACTGGCCCAAGTCACAATGACAAATGGCCATGCCGTGACTCGGGGGGCGTGCCCACTTCTCTGCTCTCTCTGGAACTGGAGTGGGAGATAGAACACCTCGTCGAATTACACAGGCCGACGCGCATTCCAGAACTCTTCGGCAGCCAATACGTGCCCCCGGCCCGCGAAGTGCCGCTTCAATGGGGGTTCGACCACCTTGTTCGTACGGCGTTATACAACGTGAGTAAGCGCTGGAGGAGGGCTGGCTTTCGTTGCAGTGGCGTGGATCAGCCCGGCGTCAGGTTTTGTCGGAATCTGAAGTTGCTGTACGCCTCGCTTCCAATGCCTGCTCGCGAAAAGCTAGATTCTTTGGACGCGTGCTGCTGGGCGGACTTGTTTCGCGGGGAGACGAGGCAAAACCAGGCTCCGCGAACTGACATGTTTGGCCGGATCATTGGGCACGCTCAAGCGAATGCGAGCCCAACCGCGGACAGCTTGGAGCTTGATCCTCTGCAGACCTACATCTGGGGCCGGATCGATGGGGACGCGCAAGCGAGTTCGATGTCGAGTCCAACTGCGGACGGCTCGGTGCTCGAGCCTCCACGAACCACTATATTCGGCCGGGTCATTAGGGACGCGCAGGCGAATGCGATGCCGGCTCCAACCGCGGAAGGCTCGGTGCTCGAACCTCCACGGACCGGCATATTTGGCCGGATCAATGGGGACGCGCAGGCGAATGCGATGCCGGCTCCAACCGCGGAAGGCTCGGTGCTCGAGGAGATTGGTCAAATGGTGCAAACCCGGAGGGCGGCTCGAAGAAGTGGCCGCGTTGCTCGTCGCCCGCCTCGTCGACGGGGCATTGTTAAAAGGCGCAGGGGCGTTGCCGAAAGGCGCCGCCGGGGGTCATGAGAGCTCCTTGTGTCATATCGACCTACGTCCACATTCAATGAAGTTTGAATGAAAATTACTCATTTTACACTTATTTGAGGATGCAATACCCCCGAGCATGGCACATGGCCAATTGTCTCAACTTGACCCCGAGGTAGCTTCATGGGCTTTTATCGCAAGGATATGGATCTGTCAAATGTGGCAGTCGCGAAGCAAGATGAAAAAGTCGGTATGATATACGTCAGAAGGCGTAGGGAAGCCCCCCGAAGACGCCCGGTTGTCCAACTTCACAAAGACTAGCACGCCAGCAAGGCAGCCTGTCGTTCTGCTTTGGCACTAAGTATCATCTGACCCTTTCAGAATGTTACGTCTCTGTCCAGTAGTCAGATATTGCTCTCCAGCCGTCATTATTCAACGACTCTCAGATACAACGGGATCAGGATACCCACGTCAATTTCCGGACCCAACGTTGCTTGAGAGAATCAGCAAAAAGGCTGATTCATGAAAAAACATGCTCCATATCGTTTGGACGACATTTCTTAGTATTCAATAAAGTGATGCAGCCAAAGAAATGGGTAATTTCATTCTGTACAATGGCAAATTGGTAGCCAGCTTCATCATAGTCTCACCATCAGGATGAGTGTGCGGTGAAAGCTCTCTACAACGGCCAGCGGAAGAACAAGCCACTGCTGCAAGAAGACTTCCCGCCGGCGCTGGAGCGGCTAGCCGCGGATGCAGAGGCGAAGTCGACCGAGCTTGAGCAGAAGGTGCTGATTTTCACCCGGATGAGGCTGGCGGAGCTGTCGCAGACTGTCGTGAAGCAGTTACTGCGATCATGTTAAAACTCAGCGGCCACTTGCCAAGAAGTGACCGCCTATACGAAGCGTTTCGTTTTTATTAAATAGATTTCTCAAATTTAAATTGATAATAATAACATTCTTTTGTCATCGTTTATTTATGTGGAATATCAACTCGACTTACTTAGCTTAGTCATTTAGGCGCTTTGTGCTATCCTGTCATGCCGAAGAGTCTTATTTATAACTAATGATATGGTTGCAAGATTATTAATACACGTACTCGTAGATTTTATTTACCATACTCACATCTATCACCTCTCAGATATTAGCAGCTTTGATACCAACAGCAAGATTGATTATAGAGCCTGGCCTCCGTTGTTGTGCCTTTTAAATAATCGCTTGATCGTTGAAATGTCGCTAGTGCTAGCGAGCATTCAAAGTGCAGCGCATCCCCCACATACGCCAAAAAGGACGGCTGACTAACCCGCACATACTTCGGGAGCCTTTATTAGCGGGCTGGGACCAGCTTTTGGCAGGCTTTTAGCAGGCTTTTCGCGGTCTATTAGCAGCCTACAGGAGCCCAAGCCCGCTAGAAAGCAACAAAAGATTTGCTCGGCTTCCGAATCGATGGGGCACCTAACTATTTCGCCATGCACAAACTGCGTAACTTGTACCTACCTAGGGAGTCGGTAAGGTAGTTAGTTGGCTAGGTATAGATATGACGGCACCGTCAAGCCATGGATTTCAAAGCACAGGTCCCGCCACCCTACACAGCTCACCACACACCTCGTAGATATTAATCTGCCATGCTCACATCTGCAACCTCCAGGACATTGGCAGCTTCAACTATTTGTCTCGTCACTGGATATTCCATCTATCGCCATCAAAAAAACTCATTTGCTCATGAGACTGCTGCGAGTAAGCATCTCGCCTCGCGCGCTCACTCACCTGATGGCGGAACTGACGGCAATGCACAGAATCCCCCGGCAAAATGACTGTCAACCACACTTTCCAGGTAAGCATTTACATGATTTGCCAATCTCCTTGTCTCTCCCTTTGTCATCCCCTTTATCTCCTCTCAAACCACATCGACCTTTATTGTCTGTTTCTCATTGCACCGCCTCGGTTACGACTTTTGGCTGATGAAACACCCGCGCACCCCCCCCTATACGCAGACCCTGTTTGCCGTGCCGTTGTCCTGCGACGGCTGTGTCAAGTCGGTTTCGGACGCGCTATACGGCTTGGGAGGCATCACAAAGGTTGAGGGCAATCTCAAGGATCAATTGATTGCGGTTGAGGGTTCTGGTACGCTTCACCACCATGCCCGCCCTGCCGATATCCGATCGCACGCACATGTGCGCACACATGTTTTTGCGATAACTAACACTTCTTCTCTCTTCTCTCTCCCACAGCGGCTCCATCCAAGATTGTCGAGGCGATTCAAGAGACCGGAAGAGATGCCATCCTGCGAGGCTCAGGATCCTCAAACAGTACGTCGCAGTCTCGCTCCGCCTCTTTCGTCATTGGCCGTATCGCGTTCGCAATCGGAGCAAGATTATGTAGAAACAGACACGACAGCTAAAAAGTAAGATTGCCGATTGGCTAACATGGAACTGCGTGCAGGTGCTGCCGTGAGCATCCTTGAAAGCTTTGCCGAATCGGCGCAGCAGCATGACAACGACCCCAGTCGCGAGGTTCGTGGCCTCGCGCGCATGGTCGAGGTCGGCTCGGGCAGAACCTTAGTCGACCTAACCGTTCGCGGCGTCTCCCCGGGCACATACCGCGCCACTATCCGCCAGTATGGCAACCTCCAACACGGCGCTGAGTCGACCGGCCCCGTCTGGACGCAGCAGCAAGACGAGAGCCAGCCGAAAGGCTTCATCGGCGTCGTCGAGGTAGGAAAGGACGGGCGCGGCTCCGTCTTTGCGGACCGCGAGTTCTACATTTGGGAGGTCATTGGCCACGCCATGGTTCTCACGAAGCAGAAGGAAGACGACCGCGACGACGGACGGCAGCCGCTCAAGAACGATGCGGATACCGTGGTGGGTGTCATTGCGAGGAGTTCGGGCATGTGGGACAATGACAAGACGGTGTGCTCGTGCACGGGAAAGACGCTGTGGGAGGAGCGCAAAGACGAAGTGGCCAAAGGCATGCTGTAGAATATCGCGTGGCTCGGTGGTACACTTGTACAGAAGGCTGCATAGCAGGGCGTTGGGGATGGGTGAATATTGAGCGGCGTTGAATGGGAATTGAAGCGACGCCAATAGGCTGCATAGTAGGGCGTTGGGGGCGAGTGAATACTGAGCGGCGTTGAATGAGAAATCGAAGCGACGTGATGAAACATGTTCAGACGATCTGAGTGATGATGGCGGGACCCATTCCAATCTGACGGACGACAAGAATTTTGGTTGACATGGTTCCCAGATTGAAACCATTCGTCCGACCTTTGCCCGTACCATCTCGAACTGTGACGGATAGGGACATCTACGCGAAGCAAGTTTCAACATCTGTTTCACGCTATCCCAGGACCACTACTTACAACATCAACAAATCCTCCTTTATCAGACTAGAATGTATACAGGCTTTTGCATCAACGGTCCAGTTCGATCAGTAACCTCCGCCAGCCGTGAAGCGTCCGGCGCATAGCCGGCTTCAATCTCCGCAACGTCCATCGCCACACCATATCGTCCAGCATAACCACGCTAGTATTCAACCAGCCTACGGCAAGGTTGAGCATGAAGAACACGTTAGCCTCGCCAGGCATCGGGCTTGCCTTGCCCGCCGTCTGTCGGTTTTGCGGAGTTCTTTGACGCACTCTGTGGCAGGGACTGCGCCGTACCAACGCTTGACTGACTGTCAACTCTGCCCTAATCCGCATGGCTTCTCAAGTTGGAAAGAATTGGAGCGCCGTCATATTGCATAGTGCGCAAGACGTTCGTCCCGCAGTCAATGCCCCCCTTCGTCATTAGTCCGGCTTGAATGTGCCGAATTACGTCATTGTACGACACAAAGAGGTAAGTCCTCCCGAGACGGCCAAGATTTGTACGTGGCCCATTGATGCTGCGCCCTTCACTTTCAAATAGATCGATGGATGAATCAGTCTACAAGAGCATGACAGTAATGACAATGATGAGAGAGATTATAACATCACGTTCCGTTGAACGATGCTGGACTTTGCTGGCGATGGCGGCGGCTCCGTCGGTCTAGACTTGCTCAGCAGGTCAATGGCAAAATAATGCAAGTGTCATTCTTGAGCAAGCGAATCTCCTACTCACAGAGCTTCTTTGATTCCATCAAAGGCAGGTGACTGTTCAAAGGTACACTGAAAAGTGCACAAGGGAATCGATGTGACACCTTCGGCGGTTTCGACGGCGCGGTTCAAGTCAAAAGAAGAACGCCAATTTCCGGGGTCAGCGCAGCCTTGCGCTGCAGACACACGTCTACAAAACTTATGCGAGGCATCGAATCGCGAAAGGGCGCCGTGGTACAGCATCACGGCATCTCTCGGAGGCTAGGTGGCTTCTGCGGCTTCTGCTTGTCATTCGTACGACGTGCCACAAGAGCGTCTACTGACACGGAAATCGTCACTGAAAGAGACAATAGCTCCCCTTTCTCTTCCCTCGGCCGTCTGTTCCACTCAGAGTATACATTCAAGGGCCGAAGCTTGGCCGAACGGCCAAACGCCCCAAGGATGGTGGCCTGTCACCGCCTTGGCTCGGCGCGTAAATACTAGCGTTTACTGGATACCACGAGGACAAGAACGGCCTTTTGGGAATCGCCCCGTCTTGGAAAGATATTTTTGGCAAAGGAATAATGCGGTGTGACGGAACGATACGCTCTAGATTTGTACTCGGCCAGAGGGCTCGATGCTGTATGAAGAAGCCACAACTGGCGGTCGAGGAAAGGGCCGGTCCTCGATCTAAACATAGAAGCCGTTGCCTGCACATGCTTTTACCAGCTGGAGAATTTCTTCTTTTCGGCCGGTCATATTTATAGAAGTGATTTCAAGCTAGAGTGCAGGCTGCAGTAGTTATTGTTGGGGCGCGAGTTGAAGGATTGCCGAGATGTAACAATGCGATGCAGCTGCACGGTTCTGATCGACCCTGATGTAATTGTGCATGTCTGAATTGTTATAACCCTTAGGGGCCTGGTAAGACTCATGATATGAGTGGCATTGTCGGTCGGGAAATTGTTTGTATCCCTGCCATTAGGTACGAAATTTCCCCTTTGGTATGCAAAGAAGATAGCCCCCTGCATTCAGAATGGCAGCTTCGATAGAGACGGCAGAAGGGTGTGGAAGCCCGAGCCAGGGTTCGTCGAGATGTCACAGGGTAGAAAGTCGGGCGCTTGCGCTGGGACCAATGAGGTGGCAGAGGTGCATGTTCCTGTAACCTTATGCGTCCCAAGATAGCAACACGCTAACGGTATTGAATGCTACAACGTGGCAGCGTGCATGCCCCAGCAGCTGTGGCGTTTTGACATCGTCTTTGGTCCAGCGGCCGTCGGTTCTGGTCCTGAGTTGCACCAGTGACATATGCGGTGCCTGACGCTTCATCGATGCCATTTGGAGATGAAGGCTGCAAGAAATCACAGGGCAGGCAAAGGATTTTGAAATTAAGGCCGTCCACCGGATATGAAGCGAGATGAAGAGTCTACTCCGCAGCGTTCATTGCCGCGTGGGTTTAACTATTCAGTTAGAAAATGGCATCTCGCTCAAACTGGCACCACACGGCATAGCCGGACAGTGCAAAATATTGAGCAAGCAGGGATGATCATCTGTCAGGAGCGGGGATAGAAGCAGCTGGGATTCGGGAACAGACATGTCATGTCTGTTCGCCCAGGCTGGTCTGTGGATCGGGTATAAACCCCAGTCATGTTCGGCTCTTGCGATTCTCGTCGGTCAGACATTTCCAGGGCGCAATCGAACCACTCATCAGATCGGGCTTTGCAGACCTGCAGAAATGGTCTTATGATTGTTTGGTGAGCTGAGGTTCATCACCTTACAGCATGCAACGAGGGCTTGGCGAAACGTCTGGACTTTCTGGACTTAGCGACGCAGCAGACGGTGGTCTGCAACCAAGACGCCTCGTGGAGTCACGAGCATCCCACATGAATGATGGCGGGCGTTGACTAACGGGCAAGTATGCTGATGGCGGTAGGCAGAGAAGCGGCCAAGGGCCAGCAACGGCCCACGGCGCAGTCCTGTCTTTAGCAGGCTGTGACATATGTTTTCCGGGGCCCTCATTCAACACGTCAAACGTCTGCAAAGCCGTGTGGTGCATGTCAGGGCCGTGGAGCCGATTGAAGCAGAATACCAGCCCCTGCGTGCCTCCTTGGCATGCGAGGGCGTTGGCGGCGCGGTGGTGGTTGTATCAGTAGCACAATGGGGTAAATAGCCTCCCCTGGGTTGGGGCTAATGCATGAGGCTAGTCGACTAACTAGTTGGCGATGGACGTATGTGGGAAGAGAGAATGAGACGGGGGCTGGCGATGTAGTTGAGAGCAAAGCGTCATGGGTGGTGGTTGTGGTGGTAATTGACAGTTGCCAACTCTTTTCCTTGCGATTGCCAAAGGTAAGGTAGTTTGCTAGTTACTCCAGTTGGGCATGAGGGGGTCGCCCCAATTGGTGTCGGATTTTGCGTGTCGCCTCCACAGTGGTACATAGTCTGACACGCATTGTCGCACGTAGTTTTATAGTAAGTTAGCGAGCGGCTCGTATGAACGGCTGAGTAGTTAGTTACAAACCAAAAGAAAGCGAGGAATAAATAGGTTCTGTACGCATGTAGCCCGCAGCAGAGTAGAATTAGTTGGGCGGTACTATTGCAGGCATACAAGGTGTACATGTATTCATGAACTAAATTATTACTCCAACACCCATTGGTAGGTGGACTTGGTATGCCGTCTGTTAATGCCCGCCAGCCATCTCATGCATCCCCCCTTTACCGCCCCATGCAGGCCCAAGACTGATTTCATCTACAACACATGCTTTTCTTTTCCCACTTCGATTTTCATCGGACCCTTTTCCTTTCATTTCTTCTCTTTTCAGCTTTCGGGGCCTCTCTTTTTCTGCAAGCCACCGCGCCCCGCCTCTCGCTCAATCAATTCTTTCGGCTGGCTACAGTGGCATTCGTTACCTTGCATCCTTTGAGCAAACGCATCTCTGTCTACGGCCGGTCCAGAAGACACAACGCGAAAACAAAGTACGACATTACTTGCCGACGTCTTGGCTTATTGATAGTTTGCCCTGCGCGGCGTTCATTTAATTTACGGTCTTTTAATTCCCCGCTCGAGCTGGCTAAGCGGTCGGTCCAGTCGTTTCCGAGGCATACAGCAAGAACATTGACCACACGATATCTACTCTTTTAATCCCCGACCTTGGCTCTGGCAGCCCTTGCATTCTTTTCTGAGCATTACTTCAGATTGTCGGATATTAGCTATTGTCGGACATTCCGTCTCCGCAGTGTTAATGACTTGAGGTGGGAACAAAGCCGATAGTACTCTGTCCGACTTTGCACGCGGCTCGAGCGAACAACCAATCTTCAACGCGGGTGGCGATTGATAACTGTTTACTACAGCTGGCTAGTCTCGTCTGCCAAGACGACTACCTGCGAATCTACGACCCAGCTCTCGGACATTGCCATCGAGGCCACTGGCGGTGGAAGCGAATCAACTACCCCGACTGCTCGGGCACGAAGTGGGGGAAGACGCCATATCGAGCCACACGCACCTCTGCGGTGTATTTTGCACTAGCCAGCAACTCAGCGAGCGAGCTGATTGAGGATATCTCAATTCTTGGGCATTTCCTTGTTACATTGCACTTGCTGGGTCTTGGCTCGTACTGGCAATACTGGCAAACTGGGTCCGACCCCTAATAAGGTACTGTACGAGTGCCGGCATCCACCACTTGTCCCGCTGCAATACCACCCTCCTGACCACGAGCCAGTCCGCCACGGCCGCTGGCCCGCTGTGCATCCTTGATCCACTACATCAAGGTACCGAATAGTCCCGGCTACCACTGGACTGCTGCAGACTGGGTGTCAGCCTGCTAGCGTCCTCTTTCCTACTAATAGCAAGGTACCTACCTACCTTGACCACCTGCCGAGCCACACGGCCCGCCCCCTCTCACCTCTCCCCTCTCTGCCAAGCTCCCAAGTATTGGCTGCACCGCATCGCTATTCCTGGTGCTTCTTTACACTAATAAGCGCCCGACTTGCTGCTACCCCAGCCGCACTGCTGCATTGTCCTGCAGCATTACCGGTTTCTCGTCCCCTTCTACTCCTTCTTCTCTTTTTTCTTTTTTTTTCTCCCGCCCTCCTTGCTTGCTTGTCCGATACTGCTCTTCTTCGCAAGCCTCAATTTGACTGCCAACTTGTGCAGCACATACTGCGCTCGGCCATCATCATGTCTCTGAAGCTGGTAAGTCTTTGCCTTCATCACCACCCCACTAGCACTAGGCCCCTTCCATTGACCACAATCGCAGGAAATCGAGACATGGGTTTCGGCCCTCGCAAGATACGACAACAATGAATTCGACGATGCTCTCGGCGATTTCGAAAAGATATGCGATACCAGCAAGATACTGTTTAATATGGGCGTCATCCATGCCACCCTCGGCGAGCACGAAAAAGCTGTAAGTCTGGGACTATGGTGGCTGTCGCTAATGTCGAATGCTAATCTTGGGCCATTCACATAGGTTGAGTGCTACCAGCGCGCAATTCGTCTCGATCAATATCTCGCCGTTGCTTACTTCCAACAAGGCGTTTCTAACTTTCTTCTCGGCGACTTTGAGGAGGCCCTCGCCAACTTCAACGATACCCTTCTCTATCTCCGAGGCAACACGATGATTGATTATGCGCAGCTTGGTCTGCTCTTCAAATTGTATTCGTGTGAAGTGCTTTTTAACCGTGGTCTATGCTATATCTATCTTCAGCAAAAGGATGCGGGTATGCAAGATCTGACCTTTGCCGTCAAGGAAAAGGTTGTCGAAGACCATGATGTAATTGACGATGCAATTCGCGAGGAAGCCGATGTAAGCTCTGCCTATCTTTCAAAAAGAGGGCCTCGTGCTAACTTCTCGCCAGGGTTACACTGTTTTCTCGATCCCAGTTGGTGTCGTATATCGACCCAACGAGGCCAAGGTCCGAAATCTCAAGACCAAAGACTATCTTGGCAAAGCAAGGCTAGTCGCTGCATCGGATCGGTCCAATGCCTTTACCGGCTTCGCTGGATCCGAGATGAAAATCGCAAGTTACACCAGAAGACGACTGCTACACCCCAACTAACATCTTCTTCAGGCTGCAAAGACCGAAGTTAAAGATGACCGCCCCGCTGACAACATTTCGTTTGCTGCCACCAACTTGGTCAAGCCCGGTATCCAATCTCGAAGACAACAATCAGAACCACCGACTAGCAGTCGCAATGCATTCCCTCCCACTCCCCCACCAGAGAGCGATCGTGGCCCGTCCCGCGGCACTTCTGTTCGCAATGGGGGCAGGCCCACGCTCGCTAGATTAAACATCCAACCACAAGAATCTAATCGCAAGTACGAAAAGGCTTCGCCCCCAGACGACGGTCGATCGAATGCCACGCGGTCGGCGTCAAGCGCTCTGCCTTCTCGGGGATTCTCCCAGAGAGAGCCGCCGCCACTACAGCGCCGACCCACAAGAACAATTGAAGAAGATACTTACGCCAACGGTGATGTGTACGACATGTACGCCGGACGCAAAGAGAGAGAATCGAGAGGTTCGAGAGGCGGTAGCAGACAAGAAGCCCGCCGAAGGCCATCGGGACGATATGACGATGACGACGATGGACCATCGGACTATGACGATGGCTCTTTGGACGGGGCTGAATTCGAAATGATTCCCAGCAACCGACGCGCGCCGGGCTCCGTATCAAACGCCTCACGTAACACATCAAGACGGCCCGATGTTCGCAAGTTTCGAGTAAAGGTCCACGCCGAGGATGTCCGATACATCATGATTGGTGGGGCCGTGGAGTTTCCCGACTTTGTCGACCGCATCCGAGACAAGTTTGGCATGCGCCGTCGTTTTAAGATCAAGATTAAAGATGAGGACATACCTGACGGCGACATGATTACCATGGGCGACCAAGACGATTTGGATATGGCCATGTTGAGTGCTAAGGAGGCCGCAAAGAGGCAAAGACAGGAAATTGGAAAGATAGAAGTGAGTTTTCTCCCACGAACAGGACACAGCTCTTTCAAAGGAATCATCTGCGGATCGCAATGTTGCGTCCGGCGGCTATCGACTGAGGCAGCAGTAGCTAACCACTGGTCTAGGTTTGGATTTTCGAGGTTTAGACTTTGGACCAGTCGTATACCCACGCGCAACGCAACCACTTGCCGTACTGGTTCCAACCGCTTATCGTTGAATTTTTTAAGAATGTTTCTTCCTTCTCTTATTCTTCATCTACGGGCACGAGACATCTGTTCTCTGTCGGTAACCGTTTCTATCACACCTTGTATTAAATAGGAATGACCCCGTCGTCAACGAGGGCACGCAGCATCTTTTGCAACTAACGACTTCATGGTTTCGCATCTACTTGGGCATATATGTAAGCTTGATTTGACAGCTTTCTCCATCTACTCTGGCTAGTTACTTAGCCAAGCATAATTATAAAGTATTACGCATCAATTGCCTAGATGTATATCGTCCCACCACGTGCTGCTTCCAATTGTAAGCTTTTGGGTATATGTACTAGTGATACAGTAGTTGTACAGAGGTTGCCGAGACAACGTGTTATGTGACCTCTTGCACACATTGCAGCCGGTGCTGCCACTCGTCATGGCCCAGCGTGGCAAGCATGCGTCCGCTGCTCTGCGACACCACGTCCTGACCGCCCGCGCCCACCAGACGCAGCACATTGTGCATCGTCAGCGCTTCCACGCCCTGCGGATCCAGGATCCCGCGCAGCGCCTCCACCACACGCTGACCGTCGTCGTCGCCCCTCCAGACATCCTCCTGCGCGAGCACCCGCTCCAGCGCGGCCAGGACGCGCGCGTCCGGCGGCGTGGCAACCGCGGATGCTCGGTATACAGCCTGCGGCGGCCGCCAAAAGAGGTACGGGTGCTGCTCGACCACGTCACTGGCGTCATGGAAGCCTCCGTCGCGGCTGGCCAGCACGGCGTGGATGTACGCGATGTGAGCGTCGTCGTTGTCGTCGATGCGGGCGGTCAGTTGGGGCACGAGGTCAAGCGGCAGAGAGGCGGAGGGCCAGGCAGATACACCGCGGCCGGTGGCGGCGCGCACCGCGGCGAGAGTGGGCGCGAGGAGGTGGCTGCGCAGGAGAGCGGCCTCGTAGGGTGGCAGGGAGCCGAGGGGTTGGCGGAGGAGCAGGTCGCGGTACTTTGCGTTGAAGTGGTGTAGCTTTTCCACGTTGAGCTTGATGCCACCACGGGTAAATTTAAACGTCAACTGTAATTTCATCACGTATGAGCAAAGGTCTTCTTTTTCGCGCAGAGTTGGAGGGGGGGGAGGACGTTACAGCTTGGGCAATGTTGTCGACGCTGCGGGGGGGCTGGACGTTGGGCTTGAAAGACGACCCGAGGTTGGCGAGCCAGGAAAGAAGGGCGGCGGGAAAGATGTGGCCCGTCGTCTGGTACGTGGACAGGTTGACGTCGGCGTTGCGCTTGCTGAGCTTGGTGCCGTCTGGGTTGACGAGCAGGCCGAGGTGCGCAAAGATGGGAGGCTGCCAGCCAAAGGCCTGGTAGAGGGCGATGTGCTTGGGCGCGGAGATGAGCCATTCCTAATTGTGCCAACGAGATTTAGCGTCTGTAATTCTGATTACATGAATCAAAGAGCAGTAATGAGAGGAGCAGAAATTGAAATGTGCAGCCATGTCTCCATACCTCGCCGCGGATGACGTGGGTTATCTTCATGAGATGATCGTCAACCACGCACGCGAAATGATAGGTCGGGAACCCGTCCGACTTTAGCAGGATGAAATCGTCCTCGTCCTCGCTTTTCTGAAAATGGCCGTAGATGGCGTCGCGTAGCTTGGGCCGGCCGCACGCCGCGCCGCCGCGGAAGCGCACCACGTGCGGCTCGCCAGCGGCCGCGCGGCGCGTCGACTCGTTAGCGTCGAGAGCGCGGCAGGTGCCCGGGTAGTGAGTTGGGCGGCCGGCCTCGTGCAGGGCTTGCCGCTGGGCGTCGAGCTGCGCGGGGGTGCAGAAGCAGCGGTACGCGTGGCCCTTGTCGAGGAGCGTCTGGACATGCTCCTTGTAGATGGGGAGGCGCTCCGACTATGAACAACAGAGGGTTAGTCGGTGCACGAGATTCAAACCAGGCAAAAGAGGGCGCGAAAAGGGGATGACGTACCTGCCGATAGGGACCGTATGGGCCGCCGCAGTCGGGGCCTTCGTCCCAGGAGAGGCCGGCCCAAGCTAGATCTTGCAGTAAGCGCGACTCGGCGTCATGAACGAGGCGGCTCTGAGACACAACGGGGGGTCAGCGTCAGAAGGGCATAGATAGAGAGGATGTGTGGATGGGCCGCGCGCGTACCTGATCGGTATCTTCGATGCGCAGGATAAAAGCGCCGCCGTCTTTGCTAGCGCGCGCCGCGACGTTGTTGAATAGGGCCGTCCGCAGCGAGCCCAGGTGCAGGTAACCTGTCGGGGACGGCGCGAAACGCGCGCGGATGGGCAGATCGGCGCTCTGACCGAGGATGTAGCGCGGGGCCGGCGTGCCCGGCTTGCGCTGCGCCTTTCCCTTGTTTCCCGTAAGAAGCCCGAGGCCGCGGAGGCCTTGCGTCGGCTGCTCTGCCGACGACGATGGTGATGATGAAGCGGGCTCGTGGTGCCGCGAAGCGCAGACGTGGAAGCACCGCGGAAGCGGACGGCACCATAGGAGTAAACGCCGAATGGGTATTTGGCAGGGAGGGCGCGCAAGAGACATGACTGCGTGCGCGCCGTGAGGGAGCGCGATAAGGCTCATGGCATGGCGGGATTTGCTGGTTGTGAAATCTGCATCGAGGTTAGCGGGCGGGACCCCTGCCTCCCCTTGTAAATAGCGGCGGCAAGCTGGAGACCTGAGGCGACGCCAATGCGGGCTCGGTGGCGCTTCTTGCCGCCATTGCTCTGCGGTTAGTTGTGCTATTTAACATTGATAGAATGACTCTTTATATTTCAGCAGATGTCTATTTAATATCATGGATTCGCGGTAACATGGAAAAGCGGTCGAATCACCGAGCATTGTTACGAGACAATAAACAGAGTCGCCAGGCGTAGAAGGCTTTGAAGATGATGCACGGTCCAAGATGATTTGCGAGCCATTTCAATCATCAACGAATAAAAAAGGGGCTAAACAGTGGCCAAGTAACGTTAAGACAGGTGACGAGCGCCTAACCCTCTACTCTCTCCCACCCACATGATTTTATCCTATTCAGGTACGCGCAGAACCGAAGCTATCGCCACTTAATTGAAATCTAATCGTAACTTCAAAAAATATCTCTTCTGAATACGAGGACAACCCTGTCCCCACCGACGGGAGGCGTAGGGCTGTGGGGGCTTGAGGTAGCTTTGAGGGCTTGAGGTAGCTTTGAGGGCTTGAGGTAGCTTTGAGGGCTTGAGGTAGCTTTGAGAGCTTGAGGTAGGTAGCTTTAATAAGGCACGCCCCGTGGCGGCTGCTGCGAGGGCTTCTGAGGCTTTCCTGGCCACCCACAAGGGTGACAAAACAGACCGCCGGTGCTTGAGCAGACGTGTCAGCAACAGCAGTGTATATATCTACGCACAATTTGTTATAAAATTTGAGATAGATATGATTAAACTCTTTATATCATTATCTATATAGTTGATATTTAACTAGTGAGTTTACTTTAATATTGTCCTGTTTTCCTATCATCAAGAATGAGCCTTACTCCATGTGCCAGCGATCTATGTTGTCACCCTTGGGCCACCGAAGCCGCCTTGAAGAGGCTGAGGAAAATGGGGCTAATGAGGCCAATCAGAGGCTATAGTGTCTTGAGGCACAAGCTGCCTCCAAACACAATCGTTCTGAACTCTGTTCAAGTATCTGTCTATTGACCACGCCTCTGGCACGCCCTCATCAGCCACATATGAAGGTATATGGCATCTTTGAAAAGCTTAACTGTGTCCAAAAGGCAGACCACATTGCTGCGTAGATGACAGCAGGGATGAACATCATAAAAAGCCGCTGACCCCCCAAGCTTGAAGTGGTTCTTATCCTCAAACTTCAATCCATACCAACACTCGCATCATATTTGTTCTTACTCAAGCAGTTCAGCTTAGCATAATCTCTCAGGTAAGTGACCTCTGTTTACGCTACGAACACCGAACAAAGCTAATGTCAACATTGATCTACGATAGAGCTTATTAGCCATGTCTGAAGCCAACGAACTGGGGCTCCTCCCGAACCGGCCCATGCTAGAAGTACTGAGTGACCAGTTCTTACTCAATGTCATAGCCTTACTTCCAATTATCGCCTATCCCTTTCTGCCCTCGGTCGGTCGGTCTGGGGTCCGGTGCGAACTTTTCCTCATCTGGTCTGCGGTGGTCCCTTGGACCCTCATCTTGGCCATGCGATTTTATTTCGAAGGGCCAATACTTGAAGTCGAGGAGTACTTCATGTGGCTGACCTATGTACTCGCGATGGCTGGCATTCAGGGACTTCGTGTGCCGTCCGACCGTCTCCCGAAGCCGACAGACTTCAACCTCGCCGCGGGATTGCTACAGTGCTCTGTAATCTTTGGTTTGATCAACTTTTTCAGCAACGACATCTCCTTGCTCACACCCACGTGGATTGGTTGGCTATCACGCCTTCTCTATTTTCTAATCGCCTTTATTTTCATCTTGGGTGTCCCTTTCTTCGTTTTCCTGTCTTGGGACGCGCCGACAGCCTTTCTCAAGTTTACAACGCGTCAGGTCCCTGAGTGGTTTTGGCTACCAGAGAATGGCGCCGTGCGTGATTTTGCGCCTGCATGGAGCATTCTCCTTGCGATCGCTGTGGTGATAGCACCTTTAGTGCTGAGCATAGCTGTACTTGAGAGCAGACTGTCTTGAAGCAATGCTGTTCGGGCACTATCGGAAGGCATTTGGAGAGTTCAGCTTCCTCCACGACTACGCGCAACGACTCGGTACACGCAGCACCGCCACGAACAAATTACTATAGACTGATGACGATAACGAAGCTGCGAGTGCCGTCTTATAGAGGTCTATCCACCGATAAGTGTGATACTTCTACCTTTCTAGAAAAGGAGGTTGTCTAGCACTTAGAGGGCCTTCTATACACATACAGCACGCCTAAGCATTATAGGTTTAGGGAAAATCCACCAGAAAGAGGGCTTCTTATTATCTGTATTTACAAATGGATATTTTACCCGAAGAGACACCTTCACAATCACTGGCTGTGGACACCTGAGAGGTCTGATTGGTCACGTATACTACTAGCGAAAGCCTGCTAGGCATCCCGCTTAGATGTACTACAGCAGGGGCCGCGGTGCGGCACGCATTCGCATTACAGCCTCATTCAACAGGCAGCTTATTTCTGAGATGTCATATTCACAACACAAAGCTTTTCTGTTATAATAAAAAAGCTCATCGAATATCCTTCCCAGGACTTCAAAAAATAATGTATTAGCCTCGTCTGGTGCGTATCTGTGATCTGTTTTTATTGTCCCCCGCCTTGCCACCACGGGTTATTATTACCAGCGCATCTACAACGCATCCTCACCATTGTTGTAGAAAAATGCCCCACTCGAACGTTGCCTCTGACTAGACTTGAGGTCTTACTACCTGGCCCCCGCCGCACACTGCTGACGGAGCGTGAGGGTTATTCGTACATGATGTAGGACCAGCTATTAAGATGTTGCAAGTCAGAAAATGTAACGAGCAAACTACGCAGCCACTGAAGAAATCAAGTCACAGGATGACAGGAAGAGTTGTGTTGTCGTCGTGCAGCTTGTAGCCTTCCTACGCACATCCATCCGGCCTCCTCGGTCGCCTTGTCGGACTGTCTGGCAAACTCGGCTGCATTCGCCGTCAAAATGTAAAGTCCGTTGCCAACATAGAAATCGGCTGTTTTCCCGCCATCTGATGCCGGATCGCCCGGCAGTCGAACTAGCCTTCAATCCCCATACGCCACCCACACAAACCCTGGCGGGCCATGCCATTGTTACAGTGTCATGCCACTTACCAACAATCAGGGTTTGTTTCAACATGCCTTTGCCTTTCATCGCTCAGTCTAGAGCTGCTCAAGTAGACCATGGAGGCACTTTACCCAGTACTCTGTGCATCATGGCCTAAGATATTTTACAACCATTATCACTAATTGACGAACAAGATTGAGGCTGAACGCTCTAGGGCATTGATCCTGGACCTGCCACTAAGACCAAGCTCTTGCCAAAGGCCGGGCTTAATGCCCTTGACTTCGATAGTAGATATGTATTTGATTCCAGAAATATTTCAAAGATAATATATCCACTCCTCTCATCTTAGCAGCGAGCAGCAATAATACGCTCCCGTCGCACCGATCGCCCGGACCTTTCATCAGACGCACGGCTATGATAGACAAGGCGCCTACGACCTGAAAAGATAATCAAGTTATTTGAGTCTCAAGGTTTAGTAATGTATTTTAATACATCATGTTTTAACTAACCGTACTTGAGGAACCAGGCTAGTCCTAGTACATCAATTAATACTATCATAGATTTCGAGTTAACTTTCATAAATGTCGAATTTATCATTTGTATCCTCTTAGGTTTATATAAGCATAAAAACCAGTACCCTCTAATATCTTTTTAGAAATAAGAATTTGATGATCTTTCTAGGTACAATACATGAAGTCTTAGTCAAGAATTTTAGCTGCATCGCCGAAAACGCCTGTGAATTTTCTTCATTTCACGCGCTTGTTAGTGGTTCGCAGGTAGATGCAGGACCCGCTCACTCGCTCCAGGTACCTAGGTACTTCTGCCTGCCAGCATCGGCGTCATGGACCAGCTGTGACCGGCCGATTTTATTTTCTATTTTTTTTTTTGCTCTTCCCTAATTATACAATCTTTCATCTATCCTTTCGATCCGCATCCTAGATATGCTTGCATTTCTTTTCTTTCATATCCCTTCAGTCATTACTTGAAAACAGTCTTTTCTTGTATTCGCCGTCGGTGACGTTGCGCCTGGTGTGCAATAGCAGGTGACGGCCTCATTGGTAAGCATTAAAATCAAAATCACACGATACCAACATCACCGCCGTCATCGCTCAATCAACCGTGCCCGAGAGATCACGTCCATTTTACTCTGTTCTGGCGAAGTGCTCTCCTCATCGCCTTGCCGTGCTGCAATTCCCGGCTGTTCCGCCCAAATCCTCTCATCACGACCAGGGGGGGGCTGCTCAGGGGACAGCATCCACCAGCCCGCCGCCCAGCAGGCTTCTCCCTGCGCCCAAGCCTCCAAGCTCTCATCCACATCCCGCACTCTTTCCAACCCGACATGCCTCATCGGATTGCCTCGTCCTCTTAACCTTTGCGCTTATTCCTTCAATTGAATCGTGTGCTAACCTGCTGACTGGCCTTGTTTTCTTGGCTCTCCGCAGCCCACCTCGAGTTCAAGCCGTCGATCCGCATCGTTCGCCCCTGTCCAGAACCTCGCCGTTCCTGCGCCACCCACATCCGCGCCATCCAAACGTCGCCGGCTGCTTCCTTCTCTCGGCTCGACACTCGACTCTCGCCAGAAGCATGCCGCGCCGACTCCAGAACCCCTTTTCCACGTCTCCCACCATGCCGCAGTCTGACAAGAGCCAGAGACGTTCCTCCACTGCCAAGTCCAACCGTCTCTCTCAACTCTTTTCGTCTAGCCCAAAATCCAAAGAGAACCAGACTGCTGCTCAAAAGGCTCTTCTCGCCATGCAGCAGCATCAGTTTCAGCAGGGCGACCTGCCTGCCCTGGATATGCCTATGTTTTCACACTCAGGCTCCCGCGACTCCCAGCCCCAGCCCTTACACGCCTCACCTGCTGCCATCTCGCCGGCCACTGTCCCACTACCCACCATTTCTCTTTCGAGCGTCATGGCTAGCGATCAGACTGTCGAAACTTCCACGACGACAATCTTCAAACCCGAGACGGCCGAGGAAATTGAGCGTCAACGTATCGCCGACTCCCAGTTCGGTCCCCTTAGTCACCCCTCCCACCTCTACACCTCCAAGTCGCACGGCGAGCCCCTCGAGGCTCCCATTGAGGACGAGCCTCCCTACTACTACCTGCTGACCACCTACATCAGCTACCTGATTCTCATCCTCCTGGGTCACATTCGCGACTTCTTTGGCAAGCGCTTTGGTGACAAGAAGCTTTACCAGGCTCTCAAGGTCCAAAATGGCTACGCTCCGCTCAACGATGATTTTGACAACTTTTACACGCGCCGCCTGAAGCGTCGTCTCGATGACTGCTTTGCACGCACCACTGTTGGTGTGCCTGGCCGCTACATTACTCTCATGGATCGCATCTCTCACGACTTCAACCTTTCCTACCAGTACACCGGCACCTACACGGAGACACTCAACATGAGTTCTTACAATTACCTTGGTTTCGCTCAGTCCAGTGGTCCTTGCGCCGACGCCGTCGAGGAGTGCGTCAAGCGGTACGGTGTGAGCATCTGCAGCCCAAGAGCTGATGCGGGTACCTCGGAGCTTGCCCTCGAAGTTGAGCGAGAGATTGCTTCTTTTGTTGGCAAGCCTTCTGCCATGGTCTTTTCCATGGGCTACGTCACAAACGCCAGCTCTTTCCCCGCACTTGTCAGCAAGGGCTGCCTCATTATTTCCGATGAACTGAATCATGCATCTATTCGTATCGGTGCTCGTCTCTCCGGTGCCGTCATCCAGTCTTTCCGCCACAACGACACTCACGACCTCGAGCGTGTTCTTAGAGAGGCCATTTCCCAGGGACAGCCCCGCACTCACCGACCCTGGAAGAAGATTTTGGTTGTCGTCGAGGGCCTCTACTCAATGGAGGGCACCATGTGCGATTTGCCTGGCATTCTCGCTCTCAAGCGCAAGTACAAATTTTACCTCTTTATCGACGAGGCTCACTCGATCGGTGCTCTTGGTCCCAAGGGACGTGGTGTCTGCGATTACTTTGGTATTGACCCCGCCGAGGTGGATATTTTGATGGGAACTCTTACCAAGTCGTTTGGGGCCAACGGTGGTTACATTGCTGCCGAAAAGAACATTATTGAAAAGCTCCGTGCCACCAATGCCTCTACGCAGCTGGGCGAGTCTCCCGCTCCTTGCGTCCTGCAGCAGATTCTGGTCTCTCTCAAGCTCATCACTGGAGAGGTCTGCCCTGGCCAGGGCGAGGAGCGTCTCCGCCGTATTGCATTTAATTCTCGATACCTTCGCCTTGGACTCAAGCGCCTGGGTTATATTGTGTATGGTCACGATGATTCGCCCATTATTCCTGTTCTGCTGTATCATCCTGGCAAGATGCCTGCTTTCAGTCACGAAATGTTGAAGCGCAAGGTTTCGGTTGTCGTTGTTGGATATCCTGCCACTCCATTGATCAGCTCGCGCGCACGATTCTGTGTTTCTTCGGCTCACAACAAGGAGGACATGGACCGCCTGCTGATTGCGTGTGAAGAGGTGGCCGAGCTGCTGCAGCTCAAGATTTCGACCGGCGTTGCGGGGGGCCTTCCTCATCTGCCCAAGAACCTACCCGTCATGACGCACAAGCAAGAGTGCGAGTGGCGTGCTGCCAATGGCGCCCCTGTGCACCCGCCCCGATGGCAGGTAGAAGATGTCATTCGTCACGGTGTTGAGGATACCAAGCTCCCTCTCCGATAAACATAGAGCATTACATAGGCGCTGGAACTTCTTTTTCTTCATCATCTTGCCCATTCCCTCATTCTTAGCTGGAAAGGACGACAGTCATATGGAGCACGACTGGTTGAGTCGTCGGCTTGTTGGTTTTGAATAGAGCCGTCTTGTCGAAGACGGTCTTGCCATGCAGCCTCTACACTTTCTTTATACCTTCTCAGCGTGGCTGCGAGGGCGTAATTACAGCCCCGGTGGGTGGCATTTTATCAATCATATTTAATCATTTCGAGGCTGGTCTGTCTGTGGCGTTTGGGCATGACTTGGGTGTACAAGCGCGAAAGGGAACCGAGATGACGGCACGTGGCAAGGCTGTAAGCACATGGACGGGATGGGTAATGAGGTTGTACATGGTAGGGGAATATTTTATAATATAATACAATTATACTACCAAGGCTGCGGCTGGAGCTCACGCGGTTTCGATGGATGTTGAATGCAGACGATGTGATTTGCGCTGGGTGCATGTGAAACACGACGTGGAGGCAATGGTGGACTCGCAAAGGGCGGCATCTTGGCGGCACAGAATCGGGCAAATGGTTGGCGGAATAGCTGAGAGGGATTTGCTTGCTGGAGTGCGATCGCTAGAAAATGGTTGCGTCTTCCTGCAACTTATTCTGCCTTGGTCACAGACAGAACTGACAGTGGTGATATAAGCATTTGTCGAGAGTCCGAGTTTGGTCGGCAGGCTGGAGGAGAGATTAGGCATCTGTCGCGCGTCAGCTGGATTGGGCAGCTGGTGGCATGACATTTCGACGATTGTGCAGCCGCCACAGCGTGGTGATTGAACATGTTCACGTTTTGACAAGCTGGCAGGCTCGCAAACTTGGTACCTGGTCCAAAGATGCTTGAATGCGTAGGGGGGTGGTGGTGGTGGATCTTGTGATGCAGCGTGCCTGGGCGCGGATGCATAATCAATGTGCCTACCTACTTACCTACTCAGATATGTATGTAACCTAACTATGCATGGGATGGTCTCTCTAGCGCCTGCCGTTGTTTACAAAGGACTCGCCTCTTTTGTTCTATTTCTGGTTGATCACGGAGAATTTAAATAAGGGGAAGCAAGATGGCGATTCATCTTGCGTGACAAGCTCTGATTCATGTAGACAGTTGTAAGTAGATGTAGGAATGGGAGAGAGGAGAGAAGACGATGACAATATCTAATTAGCACCAAGGACTTCGGGGAATCGGAAAAGAAAACCCGAAACGCCAGCGGAATGGTGGAAAGGTGGAATCCTGGGTGGTTTGGTTGTTTATTAGTGCAGTTATACTTTCGGTGGCTTTGCATTGCCGCTGAATAAGTCAGTTATACTTGTTTGCATTACCTAGGTAGTCAATGCATGGGTTACCTAGGTAGGTAGTGCATAGAGTGGTATCTCGGGCATTGCCGAAAAGTACCGCCAGTAGGGCCCATGGCGCGCTGTCAGTGGTTTTAACTACCTTTGCTGGGAGAGCAAAGGGATGCCGCGCTGGGTCAGAGAAGGGAGGAACACAATATATTCATGGATGAAGATTTCGAGGTTTGACTTTTTGGAATGAGAAAAGAGGGGCCTTGTTTTTCCTTTTTCTATTCGTCTTCTTCTTTGCCCGCAAACTGTGGGAATTCAACGGCGCGTATCCGCATGCTTGGCTGGGAAGAGGGACGAGAGAAATTTCAGTTGCACGTTGGGGGCGTGGGTGGAAAAGGTAAAGTGGGTGTGGCGAGATGGCAGGGATGCTGCTTGGCAGTCTGGGGGGTTGAAGAAGTGTGTGTAAGTACGGATAGAGCACAAGAGACGGGCTGGAGACGGTCTGCTACCTTGATTCTGATTAAATTTTCGGCTATATACTGTGATGGAGGGACATGATGTATGTGACAGAGGTCTGTGATAGTGTCGAGCGTGTGGTGCTGTTGCGTCACTCTTGGTGGTGACGTTTTAGAAATTACAGTAGCTTAGGTACACAGCCCTTGTGCAGGTGGTGACGGCGCTGATGGCCTTTTAGACCTTTGCTTAGGTATTATTAGAGTCGCTATAATAAAGCCGCTCAAAAGCCGCTGCAAGTGGGTTCGCCTCAGGACATGTCAATGCAAGGTTGCGCAGCAATATTCACTAGGTACGAAGATAGGTAGAAACGGGCCAACCAGGTATCTATATATCGCTCTGCCACGCGTGCCATGACCTTGGCATTTAGGTAGATACTTATCATGTAGCCTTGATCCCAGCAAGTCTTTGTTCTTTGAATTCTTGACTCTCCCTCTATAAGCGCCCGCAATATTTTTCTTCTGCAGCTTATAATTTGGCTGCATCTGCCAGAGGTTGGTTCCTTGTAAAACTTGCCAACTTTCCTACAAGGTAGTATTTACCTAGTGGGTGTCTTTTGCTATTTATATTTAGGTGCAGCCTTTGCTGCTGGGGAAGCCATTGGTAAGGTACTTTATTCCAAGCGCCATTTCCCGCACTCTTACATGTACCCCCAGTCAAATCAAACCCACTGTACCTGTTTCTCTGCCGCCGGCCCACGCAATGCAACGACCTGACACCACTTGGCTGGCCTTGTTTCCCTTGCGCCCATTTTGCTCCCGCCCCCTCGCTCCTCACCCGTCGCCTCCTTGACCTTGTCCCTTGTGCCTGGAACACGCCTCTTCCATCTAATCATCCCTCACCTCCCGCCACCTCCCGCCCGCAAACATCCCCCCCCCGTTCTTCCTACCTTTTCTCTTATTCTTCAACCGCCGCCTTTGCCCAGTGTCTCCAGCGTTTCCGTCCTTTGCGCCCGACGTTCCCCATACCTTCATCGCTGGACCTTTTCGTCACACCACGCCCACGCCTTATTATACTCGTAACGGGGCCCCAATCTCCTACCTCCCGACCAGATACCCCTTCAAAAGTCTACCAGTCTCTCGACCGGCTGCTCGGACTTTGACTATACACCAGCGAAAGCCGGTTTCGAACCTCACTACACCTATCTCGTATTCAGCCCGCAGCAAGGCGCTCAACGTGCACGGCCTCTGCTTCTCCCTCGCTTTCCCCATTAGGCCAAACAAACGAGCTTGCGCGTCCGTCCGCACTTCTTCCACCATCACGATTGATTACCGATAACTGCTGCGCCTGAGAGACAAAAGCAGCCAGCCTTTACAGCCCCTCACCAGCATCACGACGACTTTCGCAGCCGCTGGCAGGCGACATCACCCGCCTCGCCCGCGTTGCAGAAACCGCCCTCCTTCTTTGGGGCCTAGCTGAACTGCCAGCTTCGCGACGGGCGGCCCCAACCACGACACAAACCAATTTCCACCGCGACAACGCCCCGGCCGGACACCACTTACCATGGCTTTTGAGAGCGGCACCGCCTACGCAGAATCGGATGCCGACGACGAGTATGAGCGCAGCATGGGCGGTCACTCTCCCGTAGGCGACTCGGAAGCCTCTCCCATCGATTCTGAGCTCTCGACGTCTGCTGAACACACGCCCACAACATATGGCCGCCACAGCACCACCGACCGCCTGCCCGAGACAATCATCTCAGAATGGACCGCCGACGAATGTGCTGATTTTATCAGCACCATCGGCCTCTCCCAGTATGCCGATCATTTCATCGGTACGTACAGCTAGGAGCTCCCGCCTTCAGACCACTGCGGGGTTTTGAACAACAGCTAACTCTCTCTCAAAAGAAAACGAAATTGTCGGAGAGGCCCTGGTCGCCCTGCTTCATGACGATCTCAAGAGCATGGGCATCGCCAGTGTCGGCCACAGATTAACCATCCTGAAGAGCGTTTACGATGTGAAAAAAGCACAAGACATACCCTTGGAATCGGATCACTATTTACCAATGTGTATGTACGATCATATCGTCTGCTCTTCGTCTGCTAACTAGTCGCAGCTGCTGATGCCGAAGCACAATACGCCACAGCGACACTGAACGATATCAAGCACCTAGTCGAACAGCTCAGACTGCGCGATGAGCGCATGAATCTACTTGAAGGGGACCTGCGACGTATGACGGACGACTTTCGACGGTTACGCGAAGATGTTTTGCCTGCTCTGAGAATCGCCAAGGATGCGCAGCAACCGCTACCCAACGTCACTCCCAGCAGCCAAGGATACACATTCGAGGCTGGCAACATTTCGAGCCCTGGTCCGACGCCTCCAGGCGGCAGCACCGGTATTGGCGGTGTAAAGCGCCAATATTCGCAACGCAAAATCCTGATAGGAGCCACGCCCAAGAGTTCATCGCCCACACAGGCCGGCCACGAAAGAAGCATTGCCGAGCAAACTCTGGATCCCACCAGCGCCGCGGAACGCGCTGTTCTCTCGTCGACCCATCTTGCCGCCATGAACGGCTCTGGCCACAACGCTTCATCTCCCGGTTACTCGCCCAACATGCCCTCTCCCACGTCACCTCAAAATTACCTAAGCGGCACCACGCTCGCATCGCGCTCCTATCGCAGCGACTCGGCCGCACCCTCGATACGAAATTACAGCGACGCCGGTGCGCAGCGACGGCGCGAGACGCCCGTCCCCGATACCCCGAACCATCCGCCCGGCTCGGTAGAAATCTTCAAGTCGTTCCGTGTCTCTATGGAAGACCCGTGCTACAAAGTTCTACCGGCGGCGCTGCGCAAGTACCAAATTAAAGCCCCTTGGGACCAGTACGCGTTGTATATCGTCTACGGCGACCAGGAGCGTTGTCTGGCCATGGACGAGAAGCCTTTGATTCTCTTCAAGCAGCTGGACAAGGAGGGAAAGAAGCCCATGTTTATGCTGCGCAAGACGACAAGCGCCGCGGTGGACGGCGACCCAGGGAGCGCGGGAGGCGGTGCGAGAGGCACATCTTCGGGTTATGACCCGCCCGGTGGTATCATCTAAGTATGATAATCCGGTCTTTTGCTTTTTTGGCTTCTCTTCACATATATACACTTTTTTTTTCGACAACATTTGGTATGGGCGTAACAAGCATGGGCAAGCACGAAACAGCAAGTGCGCGCCGTTGAATTTAAGGAAACATGTTGGGTTGTATTCAGATGTATAACTTTACTCTAGCGCATGAATCGATGCAGCCACGGCTACGGCTCGGGGTGCTGTTTTTCTCACACTTTGTATGGTCCACAAAGTTGTTTGTGCTTGCGTCTCTTTTCTCCTCACGCGTCCACGTAGGCTGTATTAGACAGCATGGCCCATTTTTCCAAGTCTCATGCTTTATGTTGTCGTGTTGTCGTGTCGTAATGTAGCCTCGCCTCGAAGCAGCGTCCCAAATCTACCACTGCTGCATGCTAAACGGAATGCTCGAGACGGGATGCTTCGGATTCAGTGTGTCCTTGGCCGTTTTTTCTCGCGCCTCTGCGTCTTTTTGGCTACTGTCTGTGCTCTTTCCGGATCCGGTCAAAGAAGAGTGGCAAGACGACGAGTTGGTCAGCAGAGGGCTGTGGGAGTCGACGGACGACCGGGTGTTGCTGGCTTTTGCGTCCATGATGAATGGGTCTGTATGTTTTGACGAGCGGTTGATAGAGTGTACTGCCCAAAAGGGAAAATAGGTGTGCTGGTATGGTATTGATTTGTTTGGCCGTGGTGAGTGGTCTAGGGAGGAGGCCAGACAATGATAGATGTGTATATATACCATTTAGCTTCCGGGATGACTGGTGACGACCAGCCTCGGCCGTTAGACTACGAGCCTACGTACATTGACCCATTTCACCCACTATTTTCTCTTTCTTGATTATGACTGGTTCCATTCCAGAATAAATGGCGGTGCGAGTCTTAGGCAAAGGTGAATTCGTCACGCCAGCTCTTGGGAGACTTACGGACGCCCGATTCGGCACGCCGACGGCAGTCACGCCAACTGCCGCGCCTTGTATTGATGAACCTGCTTTCGCACAGAACGCCCTTTCAGCCCTCTCAACGGGGAAAGTGGGGGGAAGTACGGTGTGATGGCGTCAATAGGCTGCGAAGGCTACGACATGGGATGACGAAAGTGCATGTTGAGTGAGTGTTGGTCTGGATAGTGGGGGGTGGGCTTTGGCCGCGTAGGGTATGACTATGACAATGACGTTGAAACGTCTTTTTCTCTTGTCCCCTTTTCAAGTAGTGCAGCTACGGCTGTCAGATTGGTCACCCGGGCAGGGTTTAATTCTCATGAAGCGGGATTGAGGAGAAGGCTTGCGAATTATCAAGACATGCACGTAATTGGTGCGGAGCTGGATGAGCTAGTAACGACGTGTAGGTATGTAGACCGATGCGTACTAGATTAAATAGTTTGATGAATAGACATATGCAGAGAATGGAGAATAGAAGAAGAAGAGAAACGAGGTGAGGAGAGGTGAGGAATCAGTTGCGTACTCGCCATCCCCACTGGCTTGCGCGTTAGGCTTGTAAGCTGAATTGACGAGGCGGACTAGTGGGAACTTTGTGGACTTGAGCCCTGCTCGGTGAGTCAAATATTGAAGAAAAACAAGAGAAAAAAGAGAAAAAAGACAGGGACGCTAAAGAAAGGTCAACTTTAATTTGTTGCTTATTTTTGAGACTCCTCTTATTATTACGCAGCCTTGTGCGTCACGATTTCGTGGTGGGCTGCCATGGAGTTGAACCCTGCAAATTCATTATGGTTTCTCTCGAAGCAACTGGATCAGTAGAAGCATGCGGTTTTGGGGGCAGAAAGAAGGAAGGGAAAAAAAAAACAATAAAGAGGATCGAATTTGAGAACAAGGAAATATGGACTCGGTCAACTAGAAAAATGCCTTGATTGGCAATGCCGTTGCGTTACACCAATCATCCCGTGGTACAAGTGTGACTGTATCGCGACGATCGTGGCGCATTGTGTGAACGCATAGGGCCTAATTCAAATCAATGAAGGTGTGGATCCGCATTTTTACTACGACACATTGTGTGTGAATCTATGATTAGTTCCGACACTAACGGTTCACGCCTTGGAGGGATGAGATGCACACCATATGTATGGAGAGGGATAATAAAGAACGAAGCTACGATGAATCACTAGGTAAAAGGTATTCTGCATTGGATAGATGACTGGCGAGTCGAGCTGAGATAGGGTGCGTAGCCAGGCTGAGTAATAGCCAGCTTGTACCATACCACCAATAATAAAAGACGCCGCCAACCAAGAGCAAATGGTCTTGTCGCAAACAGCACGAGACAACGGCAAAACAATTACCTTTTGATTCGGCCAAGAGGCGACTCGACTCTGTCTTGCTTGACACCCTCTTTCGATACGTTTCATCTTTCATTCTTCCGCTTTTATCTTTAGCAATTGCATCAATGATACGATTGGTTGCCTTTTGAGGCGGCGCCATGATCGCTCGCGATAAGCTGCGACCGTCGTGAATGACGAGCATTGGCATCGAAGCATATCCATCCTCTGCATTGGCTACGGAAGATACCTATCCTGTGCGCTCCGAGATGATCAACGCAAACGACAGCGACTTCCACCGCACGGCACCACGGGCCTAAGCCCCCTGAAACCCCCTAAAAAGAGAACACACGCTCGAGAAATTGTCCAAAGTTACCCGTGTCCCCAGTCGCATTTCAACAACAATCGAAGCAATGTATGCGGCACAGGTAACGAAACACTTTATGAAAACGGGTCGAACTCGGCTTTTCCTTTCCAGCACCCAATTTTTCTTCAGCAGAAGCTGTCCTGTTCGACCCGGCGCACGTACTCTACGAAAATTGACCACCGGCGTCCAAACAATACCTACCGCAGGCTTTGATATCCTTCCTTTGCACGTACCGATTGAGGAGGAGACTACTCCGAGCTATGCTGCAGAAAAGTTCTATCCCGTGAAACTTGGCGAGATTTTCCATGCTAGATACCAAGTGCTTGCGAAGCTAGGGTTTGGCACGACTTCGACTGTTTGGCTTTGCCGGGATCTCCAGTATGTGTCGCGCGCTCCCGTGCCCGTTTGCTGTTAATGTCGTAATTTTCGATAGGAAAGATTGTTATTCTACAATGAAGATCTGCATTACTGGACAAGGCATCGACAATGAAGTGAAGATATCGGAACAAATCAGCAGTGTCATCGCTGAGCATCCTGGGAGGGAGCGTCTGCGAATGGTTCTAGATAACTTCAAAGTCGCCGGGCCCCATGGGTCACATGAATGCCTCATTTTCGCGCCATTAGGATTGACGTACACTGACTTCAGAATGCTTTTCCCTGAAAGGGGTCTCAGCAAGGAGATTTTACAGCAAACTCTGGCTATGCTTATCCTAGCTTTGGATTTTCTCCACCAGATTGGAGTGGTACACACAGGTAAGATACCGAACTTTGTTGCTTTTAATGGCCGATTGGAAAACCGGCTGGCTAACATATCTGAGATATCTCACCGAACAACGTTCTACTAGGAGTGAATGACCCCAACGCGATCGCAAAAGTCGAGCAAGGGGAACTGAAAAGTCCGTGCCCCCGCAAGGTACTCGCCGATCGTACGATATATCGTTCCTGGACCATGCCCATCACCAGCGGGGCACCGGTTCTTTGCGATTTCGGAGCAGCTCGTCTGGGAGAGCCAGGACAGAAACACTCTGGAGATGTTATGCCGGGCGTTTATAGGGCACCTGAAATAATACTGGATATGGAGTGGGACTCGCAGATAGACATATGGTCTATTGGTCTCATGGTATGTAACTGAGCTTATATTAGCTCTATATGGACTAACTTACTTAGGTTTGGGATCTATTCGAAGGTGGCCGTCTCTTCCGTGCTGTGAAGGATGGTCATCTCGATGATGAGCAGCATCTTGCTGAGATGGTATCTCTTTTGGGGCCGCCACCGAAGGCTTTCCTCCAGAGAAGTAGCAAGTGCCGGCAGTACTGGGATTCCGACGGTAAGCATGCCAAGAATCGCTCTTGAGAGTAAGCCATGTACTTAACTAACACCGCATAAAGGGAATTGGATCGCTGCGACGCCAATACCTGCCCAATCTCTGGAAAGCCGTGAGAAACGATTGAATGGCGAAGACAAGGCATTGATGCTTCAATTTGTTCGTAAAATACTGCGATGGCTCCCTGAAGATCGGTCATCGGCGCAAGATCTCTTCGAGGACAAATTTCTCACCCAGAACATGTAACGATTGACAGACAAGGCATTCATGAAATCTTCGTCATTGAGGACGTGCGAATCCGTTATTTCGCAACATTGCTCATATCATTTTACAATCCCTCCTTGCTGCCACAGGACTCGCTCCGTTAGAAAGGGGCGATTCAGTGAAAGGCCAGCCAAAGCCTCCGGACGATACTTTGAGCCACCTTCGAACTCGTGCCGTTTGCGACAGGGCCTACTGTTTCAAGCTTACATTGATGAATCCACCTGAACTTCACAACGTCCATCAACACAAGGGCTTGATTAGACTGCGCTATTAAGACAAAGACAAACAGAAAAAAAAATTTCAAACGTCAAGCTGCATTGCGCTAAGAGCAGCAATGAAGTCGACAACGTCGCGAATGAAAAGGGAGAAATCCAGCAACCTAGCAAGTCACACCATGTGTCTTGCAGCTCATCTACAAAGAACCCATCTTTCAGTGCAATCTCTCCATGATGCACCCCATAATGGCGACCGACATCTCGCCGTGCTCACCAAACAGCTCCCGAAACTCGGCGTCGGCCCAGAGCTGCTTGACGTGGCAGGCGGCGTATTCGCTCACCATGGCCCGGAGCAGCGGCCGATCATCCTCGCGATAGCAGTACCGCAGCAGGCCGACCACGTCGCCCATGCGCTCGTCGTGCAGCGTAAAAGTGCACAGCGCCCGGTGGAGCTTGAAGAGGGCGAGCTGCGCGAGCGGCTGCATGTCGTAGTAGTAGGCCATCATGTGGACGCGGGCGTGCTCGAGAAAAACTTGCTCGTACACTATTCGGCGGTTTTTGGGATTGGGGGGCACCGAGTAGTTGGCGTTGTCACCGCCGGCTTCATATTGCTTCTCTTCAAAGCTTTTCCATGCATCGTCCCTCGTCAGTGGCGGAGCGACCGTCTTGAACTCGTCCAGCTCGGAGGAAAAGTCCATTGAAATGTCTTGATCTAGGAGGATCTTGGACTTTTTCTTCTTTTTCTTCTCGGCAGATCTCGGAGGAGCACTCCAAAAGCCAGCGTCTGCCGGTTCTGGCTTAGGTTCACACGGTGCTTCGGCCGGCGAATCTTCTTTGGCGACCTCGGGCTCCTCTGCAGGACGGTCTGTCCCTGGAGGTTCCTCAGCCGGTCCGCTTGCGTCCATCGGCTCCGGCGCGGCGTTTTCCGCTTCTAGCACCGGCGCAGGTTCCTCTGCGACCAGCTCTGGCGCAGGTTGCTCCGCGTCTAGCTCCGGCGCGGGTTCCTCCACGGCCGGTGGCTCAAACGGAACACTGCCCTCGTAGTTGCCGGTATACACGTATTGACCGAAGCGGACAAAGGTGTCTTCATCGACCCCTTCCCACACCGTGCAGCCCTCCGTGGCTTCCTGCATGGACCCATTCACCAACGCATCAAGCACCGCAGACTGGCCGGCCGCCAGAGACGCATGAACAAAGAACTCTCGCTTCTGCGGCCCGACCAGGAAGAGGTAGGGTTTGGACCCAAGGATGCTATTTGGTCGAGGTTAGCCGCCGGCTCTTGATCACTGCCAACCTTGCCGCCGCTCCCCCGGGACTTGCCTGCCATATGCCATTTCCACCATGGTTCCGGTGGCAACTCTGTGCTGAATGATGGAATCCTATAATTTGAAGCCAGCAAGGAAGGAGGAGAAGAGCAGGGTGTGAAGGGGGATTGGGCAAATTTCAGGTCTTTTTAACCCCAGGCAGCAGCAGTGACTGTCAAGCCTCAGGTCATGATCGGGCTGCAGATGCCTGACGTGGCTGGCTGGGCAGTATTCAGGAAAACTCTTTTGATTTGTTAGATACTCGTATTCTTCTTTCGCATGTACATCGAATGAGAATAAGACGGGCCAGAATATTCAGGGTCAGGGACATATGCTGACACCCACAAGTTCCACTGAGCGTCGCTTCGGTTGCATTGCATGTGAAATATCATGAACTTGTTCTATCAGCTTCGAGTGTAGTTGGCAGATAATATCGAGAAACGCAGCTGATGGCGCGGGCGCGGACGCCGGCGGGTACCTGAGTGGCGTTTATAGTCAGCGCCCTATAGCAGAGCTGGCGGTGCCTGATGTTGACATTGATAAAGAGATAGTACGTCTATTTAGGTACTATGTGAAATGATGGCAGACTTGCGCGCTTATGTTTATTTTTGGAGTCTTCAGCCGCGACACCGTCCTCGCCATCTCCCCTTATTAGGCCCCGCTTCACTGGACAAACACGCGACCAGGATCAGGCTCGAAATTTCACTTGTCAAGCAAGGAGAAAGAAGAACGCTCACCGTGCGCCATTCGAGTTCTGTATCAAAACTGTCATTCACTCGATCCCGGGCAAGATTGGCCCCCCCCCCCCCCCCTGCGCAGTCATGGGCCTCTCGCAACCCCCCCCCCCCGAGCTGCTGGCAATGATTGCCAGCTATATAATGCCAGACGATTTTGAGAGCCTGTCACTTACGTGCAAGCAAGCATACGATTGGGCTAAGCCACTCATTCCGCGACACAATGAGTACCGCAGGAGGTACCGTAACTTCTCCTTCGATTTTAGCGGCCTGACGACGATTTCCGATCTGCTGGCAGTAATTGCCGATGACCCCATTATTGCTACCTACATGGTCCACGTCGAACTGGATGGCCGATATTACTGTGAAGAAACAGACATGAGAGACGCTGACTACGTCGAGAGAATGACCAAGAGGCTTTCCCCGTTGGTGCTCGGGTCTCCCCATCTCTCCATGCTTCGTGACGACTTTGATGAGCCAGCTGAGCTTTGGTTGGAAGAAATTGTGCGAGATTTGGAGTACTATAACAGAGAAATACCCTTTGCCGAATTCGGCGTTCCCTTTCTGGCAACGCTCCTCGTCAACGTTGAGACGTTGATTCTGCCCGAAGAGTGGTGCAACCACCGCATCATCACCAATCGAGATAGCAGCAGGCATATAGTTACCAGACTACTGCGTCTTCTTGTCACGAGAGCAAACGACAAAGCCTTGAAAGATCAACCCTTGCAGAAGCTGCGCGCTATCCTTCCGGCCCGCAACGTTGACCTGCGGGTCGGAACGGTAATGGAACAGCTATTTCCTTTCCTAGCGCTTGACTCGTTGAAAGAGCTGCATCACACGTTCGGAAAATGCGCCTTTGCCCGTGGAAGAACAGCCTTCCGCACATTGGGCCGCAATTTGGAGGTTATGAAGTTGAATCACTATGACATTTGCGGGCACAGCGCCAAAGTTCTCTTCAAGAATATGCACAAGCTGCGTGTCCTGGAAATGGAGTACTCTACCAGAGACGAGGTTATGGGAAAAGGATTCCAGGCCGATCTGTTCATGCGATCCGTGATTACGGGGACTTTTGCGAGCCTGGAAAAGCTAGTCTTCACTGGGCGTGAGCTCTGGCCAGACACTGATGTTGTAGAATGCTCGTTCCGGGAGTTCACACGCTTGAAATATCTGGAATTGAGCACCATATTCTTTGTGAATGGAGCTGGATCGATGAGCCCCGAGGATGCAGTATCCTTTCTTAGGAAAGACACAAGCGAGGAGAGCAGTGATGAGGAGAATATTGCAGACGAGCATGTTACTGAAGACAGCGAAGACAGTGAGGATCAGGAGGAAACCAGCGAGGAAGAGGATGACAAATATATGAATGCACAAAGTGCCAAGGGCGCGATACCTGAGGGGACAATGCGGACCCCTCGTGGCTTTCGTCTTGTGAAGCCTCTACTCGGGGATCAGTTCCACCCCGACGATAAGCGCAAGATGTACAAGAGCGGGAAAAGGGTCTGGCGTCTTGTCAGCGCGTTGCCCGAGTCGCTTGAGACGCTCATCATTCACACGCCCGCCGCGCCTCGGAACAGCGCCTGCGTCGAGCGTATGTTCTGGCGTTTCGAGGAACTACGCGCCCAGCGGCTGCCGAATCTCAAGCAGATTGAAGTGCACGTGCAGAAGAAGCACCCCGTGGGCGAGAGGATTCGTGGCTACTTGAGGCAGACTCGGCGGCTGGAGAACTTCTTTGCCGACAAGAAAATTCTCACAAAATTCGAAAAATTCTGAGCGAAGGTTTCAGATTTGGGACTGCCTGGACTTATGCAAGGGCAAACGAAATATCAAAACGGGAGAACCACCTCAGCAAGGGAGGAGTTATGCCATCCAGTTACTTGACTGTGATTTGATGCTCCGGACCGGGCATTTTGCTCGTCTGACGTGTAATGTTGGTATAGGGGCGAGCGAGCACCATGAAATATGGTCACCTTTTCGTGAAAGACGACGCGCACTGCAGTGCCCCCGGCAGATGAAAAAAAAAAACTTCAAATTCCGCCCGAAGAACTGTATAGTTAAGTAGTGGTCAAGTGTCTGTGAGAGGAGAAGGCCATTGCGGCCAAGTTACTGCGATCTTGCTCTGGGGGGGGGGGGGGGGGGCCTTCGAAGGAAAGTGGGTCAATCAGCTGCCGCGTTGACTGAGGCACGCTGCTTCGCTTCGACAGGAGCATTGCTCCGTTCGGGAATTCTCATTGACAGAATCAACCCAAACAACAATACGCAAAGCTTGTATACTCGGGGACAAAAGGCACAATGTTTGACATTGATGGGATCAAATGAAGAAAATATCGGGGTACGTCTACTACACCACCATCTTCGCAGCTTTACCTTGACGTAAGCCATGCAATTAACTTATGCTGCAGGAGTTCAATACGGCCTCCCCCCCTGGTCTCATGGGTCGGTCGCTGATGGGCCTTCAAATGCCGACTTAAGTCGAATCTGGAGTTCAATACAGCCTCCCCCCCTCTGGTCTCATGCGTCGGTCGCTGATGGGCCTTTGAATGCCGACTAACGTCGAACCTGTCACTTGAAGCTGGTCTCGCTAAATGGGAGCATATTACGACGAGCTCATTGCAGCTTACTCTTGCACTCCTCATAATTCAAGGGACGAATCACAATGACAAAACCTCCAAGAGCACCCTACCACCTCTGCTCGCACGGGTTGGTTGCTGATGAGTGGATCACAATGCCAACAACTCCAAGAGCACCATAGATACCACCTCCGGTCTGATTGGTGATGTCGGAACGTGGTAGCTTGCCTCAGGCACTACGGATAGAACATCATCGACAGCAATTATTGAGAATCAGATTCTGTGTCAATTGACGCCCAATAACCCCCTGAAGCGGCACTGATCAGCAATTGCCCACAGGGACCAAGCATGGTTAAGAAGAATGCAGAAGATGTAGCAGTAGGTCTATCCTAAGCTGCTAGCCTGAGAGATGCCCCTTTTTGACCAATCGGCTCCCTGCGATCAGGAGGAGGGACCTCGATAACCTCTGATCGTCTATCACGAGAAAGCGGTGTATCACGAAGTACCTCCTGGCGACTTAGCTCTCCGCGAACCGAGAGGAGGAAGCTCGTACAGAAGACTAAGACCTAAGCTGTACCTTTAGCTAGGCTACACGGCATCATAGAAGAGATTGACCAGGAAGCCCCTATCGCCGACGATAGGCAGGAACCTAACGATCTCGCTATTGTCCACTACGAGCAAACAGTCTATCACGAAGCCTCTACCGCTGAATTGACGCTCGTGAAGCCGAATCGGCAGGAAAAGGCCCTTGTTCAGAAAACCCAGGAAGCCCACACCGAGAGCACCCTACCCCCTCTGGTCTCAGAGATGTGTCACTGATGGCAACTCCGAAGGCACCCTACCACCTCTTTTCTTCAAGGTTGGTTGCTGATGGCAACAACTTCGAGAGCAGACAACCGCTTTCGCCTCCAGCCGCTGTTGATGATCCCGAGCCGCCGCTGACGCCGCCTTCGACCGATCAGAGCCCCGAATTTGCTCTCGCGCGCCAAAAGCCGACGATCCAAGACTTTAACGATGCCGGCTGGCCCAGGAGACAATTTGACCCCGGCCACAACCAAGCAGCTGATCAGAAGGTCACATCGCAATTTGATGCTCGAGGCGCCCCGGAGTTACAAAGCTGCTCAATTTCACGCTTTTTGGCGAGTCTACGAAGCCATGCAGACGGAAACACGGAGAATCCTATCCATGGGCGTGACATGATTAGGAGACGATCGCTCCCAGACCTACAATGGCCGGGGCGTCGGTCTCTGATGAGTCGCATGATACCGAATGTACCTCCTTGAAAGTCAATCTCGTGGTGCACCTTGCTGATCACACAGCCTCGTTCGTATGCTGTCAAAGCTGGGTGGTATGCCACGCTCGTTGTCCTGCCTTGTCAGCTCCTCCAACCGGGCCAGTCTGGTGAAGGAGTTGTCTTCCGGGTGATCCTTTGCCATGACCGGCCGATCAGCCGAGTATAGATGGTTCGTGTGTCCGACATAGGGAAAGGTCTCCCCACGCAGTGGAATTACAGTATTACCGTGTGGAGAGCACTCGATGCTTCCGGCCTTGCCTTTTGCGTCGGCGATGACGATATTGCAGGTGCTTGCGAGCCCGTACTCCTCCATAATGGCAAAGGCTTCGTCAAAGGAGGATGCGAACTGCAGGACACGCCGCAGCAGAATGTGAATCGGAAACTTGTCCCTGTCTTGCGCGCTGGCGAGGATGCCATTCAGCAGCGTCCCCACGCCGGCGGAATTGAGCCCGATTTTGCCCACGAGGCCGGCTTCTGACATGAATTGCATCTGCAAAGGCGATTTGCTTGGGGTAATGTGCAGAACAACGAGATTGACTTCCAGCCAGTCCCAGTTCTGCGCGAGAAAGATGTGTCCTTCCGGCCCTTGCTGGCCGAGACAGGTGCATCCGTCTGCGACGTTGGTGAGTCCGAGCTCGCTTCTTGCATTCAGAGTAAGAATGTCTTCCATTGTGAGACCTTTGCCAGCTCCGTCTGCTACTCCTCTCATTTCTTCAAGGATATCCGGATACTTGGCTGACAAGAGCGGGATGTAAGCCGATGCCCGTCGGCGGGCTTCTTCCCAGTTTATCTTGGCCCTGTCTTGGAAGAACCCGTCGTAAATAACAATGTTGTCATGAATCTCAGCCGACGCACCGGATCCATGGGCAAAGCCAATCTCATACGGTGTTCCGGCGCATTTGATGATTTTGGCTTCCGCTTGCATAGTGCCGGTTCAGACGCTTGGATTCACTGATGATGTAGTCGTTTTGGTATGCTATCGGTGGTCTGCGCTTCCAATGACTTATGCTCAATGCATAATGACGGGGTCTAATGCATTATACGAGTAGCTCATATATCTTGCACCACGTTTCGTGTACCCGAGTGACGTCGATGATACCCTAAGCCAGAAATGTACAGTGGCGTATTCGGCGCTGTTGGACGGCCGCCCGGAGAACAAGGCTGCGGGCGTCAACCTGCAAGTCGCTAAAATGTATTACCGGTGCGGATTTCGTGGCGTGATTCCTCGATCCTTTTCGAACAGCTGATGTCGAAAACGTGACCATTGCTGTGTTGCATGACTGACCAATCTCTTGCATAGCCACGAGATCTCGTGCATGACCACCATAATGGTATGGCAACCCAGACGCAGGTGTAAGGCTGCATGATTACCTGCAGAGCCAATCTTCAGCCGGAGCCGACCCTTTTTGGTATTACTAGAGTTTTATGCTGGATCCAACGTTGGATGGCGAGCCGCGATTGTCTGTAGAGCTAGATGGACCGTGATTTCTAGAAATGGAGGAGGGATCGGAATCGCCACGGTTGCCAGACAGCCGCGATTGTCTGCAGAGCTAGATGAGCCACGATTATATAATTGGAGAAGCTGGAACCGGAGCTGCCACGGTTGCCAGACGAGACATACGAGCCAGATTGTCAGGGGATAATGATGATGTATTCGGTAGGTTCTAACCAAACACAGATGAAGATGAACCGTATGAACCACCACAATCGCGTCTAGCTATCTAGCTAGGAAAAAAAGTCCAGTATATTTGATACCACAATATCTGGCGCAGCCTCTGGAATAAAGTGGTTGGTATCAACACTGCGGCCATCAACGACGGCGCCGTCGTCTGTCACAGCTCGCCACTCTTCAATAGGATCAAAGTACTTGCCAATGACACCTTGCCCGGCCCATAGGACCCTCAACGGACACTGAATCAGCCTCCCCCGGCCGAGATCATCTCTCGCCTCGTCCAGGTCGAGCGTTGCGCTGGCTCGATAATCCTGACACATGGAGTGGACGGCGTCTGGACGCTCCAGGGCGCTGAGATAGTGCTCGAGGCAGGTCTCGTCAAAGGACGCCCGGTCCTTTTCGTCTTCGATTCCCAGGCAAAACTCGCCAAAGACGCGGGCGCACCCGCTAATCATCTTCTCTGGCAAGGGCTCGGGCTGGATCAGGAAGAACCAGTGAAAGTACAAAGTCGCGAGCTGCTGGTCCGACGACGTGTACATGGCCAGTGTCGGGCAAATGTCCAGCAGCAGGGCGCGTTGAACGCGCGCGGGAAAGTCGACGCAGAGCTTGTGCGCGACCCTGGCGCCGCGATCGTGGCCGCACACAAAGAATCGGTCAGTGAAGCCGAGCGAGTCCATGACCGTGACGCAGTCCCTTGCCATGGCGCTCTTGGCATAGTGGTGGACCTTGTCGGGCTTGGACGAGCTTCCGTAGCCGCGGAGGTCGATGAGCACAATGGAGTAGCAGCAGCAGCTCTGGCCTAGCTGTCTCGTGACCTCGTGCCAGATGTGGTGGCTCTGCGGGAAGCCGTGGAGTAAGAGGAGAGGTGGAAGAGGAGAGTCTGGAATTCTTTTGATGCGGCCGAATATATTGATGACGACGGGGTCCGTCTCAGTCGTGATTGAGAAGGATTCAAAGCCTCCAAACATGATGAAGCGATGCCAAGGGAAAGAAGAGGAAAAGTTTTTGCGTGTAGATGAGTTTGAAAGCAGTAACAGTTGTTACTCGCAAAAGGTATGGCGGGTTTGAAAGTGAATTTGTGGAAAACCGTTGGTGAATGGGCATGTAACAGCCTCGCGGTGTGTGAGATATTGACGGCCGCACGCGGCAAGGTTAGCTGCCAATCATGATATGCTCAAGCCGGTTCCCGACAGCCAATAAACTACAATGCCAGGGTATCAGGCCTCAACAAGTTGAATCAACTTGGCTCTCCGCGGCCTCCGTGCGAGACAACGCCACATCCTACTTGTCCATTGGTGCGGCCCGCCCCTAGAACAGCCAGCTACAATGCCGAGTGTGCCGTGCTTTTGATGCCATGGGTACAGTTTACAAGCACGTTGGCTTCCTTTAACGTCAATCATGTGCGTTGACTACTCGAGGTGTTGCTTTCAGCAGAAAGAGTGCCCTTGAGCAACTACATCTCTTCGACTAGGTACAGCTGGGCCAGCGGCAGCAGCTAGGTCCGAGGCCATGTCGACCCCGCGTATTGATGTGATGAGTCTTACCCCCATGACATTTGTTACGTCACGATTAATGTCGCAATCACAATGGTACTCACACCCAGCACTGAAAGGGGACACTTTGTCGCAGATTTCCCATTTGTCTAGTGACGCCACGATTTCGGCAACCATGAATGAGTGCGCGAGTTTGTTTGAAGAACTGATGGGGGAGATTCTTCGAGAAAAGATTCCGTTTACTAATATGTTTGTAGCAAAATACCAAACATTCTGGGCAATTTTGTCAATTATGGGTTTTGTATACTATTTGTGTATACTCCTCATTGCCCGCTCGCTTTCAATATCTCCCGCTCAACCTCGTCTCCAAAACTCAGCGTCGTGCCACGGCCGCCCATGTCCGGTGTCATGATGTCCGGATCTGAGCGAGCCAAAACATTCTCAATGGCCTGCAAGAGCGCCTTTGCCGCCGCCTCGTGGCCGAAATGCTGGAGCATCATTTGGCCTGCCCAAATCATCCCGACGGGGTTGGCAATGCCCTTTCCGGCAATATCCGGCGCGCTGCCATGAACAGGTTCAAACAGGCTCGGAAACTTGCCGTCTGGGTTAATGTTTGCGGACGGCGCAATTCCGATTGTCCCTGTACAGGCAGGCCCCAGGTCCGAGAGGATGTCGCCAAACAGGTTGCTGGCGACAATGACATCGAACATGTCTGGACGCTGGACAAAGTGTGCAGTGAGAATGTCAATGTGATATTTGTCGACGTGAACATTGGGAAAGCTCTTTGCCATCTCGACAACTCGCGAGTCCCAATAAGGCATGGTGGTGTTGATGCCGTTGCTCTTGGTCGCGCTGGTAAGCTTCTTCCGCGGACGACTCTGGGCGAGTTCAAACGCGTAACGTAGAACCCGGTCTACTCCAACTCTCGTCATGACTGTTTCCTGAATGACAATCTCCCGCTCGGTTCCCTCAAACATTTTACCGCCGATGCTGCTGTACTCGCCCTCGGTGTTCTCCCTGACTACCCAAAAGTCAATGTCCCCCGGTTTGCGGTCCGCGAGCGGGCTCCGGATCCCCGGCATCAGGCGGCACGGGCGGAGATTGATGTACTGATCGAATTCCCGGCGAAACTTGAGGAGGCTCCCCCACAGAGAGACGTCGTCGGCGACAACATCGGGCAGGCCGACGGCACCAAAGTAGATGGCGTCGAAACGCATCAACTTTTCCTTCCAGTCTGGAGGGAGCATATCCCCGTGATCTAGGTAATGGCGACAGCTGGCAAAATCGAACCACTCAAATTCAAAGGTGATTTCGTATGCCTTGCAAATTGCCTCGAGGCACCGGACGCCCTGCGGCATGACCTCGGTGCCAATGCCATCGCCTGGAACGACGGCAACTTTGAGAGTCTTGGCCGCCATGCTTGCGAGATCTCCGGATAGATGTACCGATTCGAGAGAAAGAAAAGCAGGCGCGAATAATATCAATCATCTACCCGTGGAAGAATTGAGACTTATTATATGCACACACATCAGCAGAGTGGGGGTACACGGCAGAACGATGAGCCGATGGCCAAAATAAGGTCTTGACCGACCGTCGTTGCAGCGCCAGAACTCCATAACGCTCACCGATGTCGTATTCGACATACTGAAACATGCGGGAAGAAACATTGTACTAGCTTTCGCGATGCAGTCGGTCAAATGTAGCACTGCGTTTTGGACGAAAGGGCAGATTTGGGTAAACACAGTACAGATCAGTCAGTCACATTGCTCGGATTTCGAGCTACCAGTTCTCCATTACTCTTCGCAGAGAAACTCGACAATTTCAGCTGCTATAGTTTCCGGAATCTGCTCTGGGATATAATGGCCAGAGTCCACGCTGCGTCCCTCAACCACGACACCCTCGGCGGTGACGGCTTGCCATTCCTGCACCGCGTTGAAACATTTTTCAATGACCCCATGCTCGCCCCAAAACACCTTTAAAGGGCATCTGATGAGCTTTTTATTTGCAAGATCATCCCGCGCCTCATCCAAATCCAACGAGGCGCTTGCCCTGTAATCCTGACACATTGCGTGTATCGTGGCCGGATCACCGAGAGCCTGTACATACGAGTCAAAGGACAAGCTGTCAAAAATGTTCAACCCTTGCACCTGGCGGCTGCCCATGAACTTTTGCGCAAACTCTTGCGGTCTGGCCGCAATCAGCATTTCCGGAAACGGCTCTGGCTGAATCAAGAAGAACCAGTGGAAATAGGCCGTGGCAAACTCCATGTTGGTTTTGCTGTACATGGCCAGCGTGGGACAGACGTCGAGCAGTATAAGTTTTTTCACGCGCTCTGGGTAGTCGACGCAAAGCTTGTGCGCGACGCGGGCGCCTCGGTCATGGGCGCATACGAAGAAACCACCAGTGTTGTTGTAGCCGAGAGCGTCCATGACGGCCACGCAATCGCGAGCCATGGCGCTCTTTGCATAAGCCGCGACGGACTCGGGCTTGGAGGACGCCCCGTAGCCGCGGAGATCCATGACAACCATGTTGTACTTGCCAGTGAGCAGGCGTGCTACCCGAGACCAGATTCGGTGGTTTTGCGGAAAGCCATGCAGGAGGAGGAGCGTCGGCAAGGCAGCAATGGAGTTGTCGCTTTTGAGGCCAGATATGGATACAGTGTCGGGTTGGGACTCTGTTTGCACAGTAAAGGGTGTGAATCCTTCAAACATGGTGAAAGATGTTGGCCAAGAGTTTTTGGTATCAATAACGGCAAGTCGGTGCCAAAGAGATAGACCTGGGCTGGGCCCCTCATTATGTACCTCGTTACGGATTACATGGTGTATGATCGATTTGTCGTACGCGATTTTGCGGGGTAGTTCAATAAAGCGCCTTGCACTAGTACGAACCAGTAGATTTAATCAGTCTGAATTCTTTCTACAAAAGATATTGGTTGATATCGCCCGCGGCCCGCCGAAGCCTAGTTGCCCAGTTCTTCTCATGGTTCGAGCAAAGCAAGCCACCAAAAGAGGTGGCAGTGGGACCCCAGCCCAACTTATAAATAAGCTGAGCATTTCGTTTAAAAGATTAACCGAAAACTTGCGGCCTATGCACTTCACTTCTGCGCCATCATTTCTCCCCAACCTCTTATTGCATTGCCTAATCTTCCGCATACAGTTTCCAGTGGGTTTTTAGCGGCATGCAATATTTGGCTGCGCTCATTTGCGCAAAAGCTTTTGCCGTATTGAGCAAAGCCGACGATGATTTTTTTTTTCTTCGTAAATAAAAGCGGTGTCGACAATGCCAGCCAAAGTTCGTGGTCGGGCCGCGTGCAACCAATGTCGCTCACGGAAGCAAAAGGTAAGACCAGGCTGTGCGTAATAATGGAAACTCACCCTGCAATTGGGTTGCTGATGTGTATTTCAATAGTGCGATGAAAAGAGGTGAGAGCATGTGTTTTTTTCTTTTTCTTTTTTCTTCTTTTTTTTCTTTCTTCTCAGTTGCGTAGTTCTAGGCACCACAGACTGACATTTTCGGCAGACCGGTTTGCTCGCGTTGTCGAGACTTGAACAAGCCTTGTCAATGGCCAGGTCTGCGGAAACGGTAAGCCCTGATTTTCCTTATTACATGTTTTTTCCCCTTTTTTACATCTATGCAAGGCTTCTTTGCTCAACTATCAAATCCGCAGGGGACCCGCAAAAGGGTACACTGAAGCTTTGGAGCACAGGCTGAGAGAGACGGAGACGGCTCTCTTGCGCATTGTCTCGGTCGTTGATGGCGCGACTCTGGAAGCGGCTTTTCAGGACAGCGGCGCCAGAAGCCACATCCCGGATGCCGTCTCGGAAGCCAAAACGGACAAGGCCGAAATGGCTGCGCGCTGGGAGACGTTTCCGTTGTCTACGCCCGGGGACATAATGACTTGGGCCAATGAGCAGCGAGCTCCCTCGCAAGATTCCCAAGCGGGGGATGACGCTGCAATGCGTCTTTCGGAGGGATCGGCTGCGCGCCTCGGACAGCAATTATCCAATCACGACTCGCTCATGGAGTTTGAAATATCACTCACGCAAAACATGGCAGAATACCCCCAGTTGTCGACAAATGTTGCTAGTACGCCTCGGTTCTTACAGGGGGGCTCACTGGACTCGAGCCCTCAGGAGCATGTATTCGACATGCCGGAGCAGTTTAAAGAGCAGTATCTTTGGTAGTACACTGAAAATAATGTAGGATAGACCTGTTTTTTTTTTTTTTTAGATTATGCAGCCCAGGCTTTCAGCTATTTCCTGTCAAATATGTCGCATTCTCACGTACCTCTATTCCATGTGCCTCTGCTGATGTTCATGGTACCAGTATCACGCAGATTGAGAGCACGTAGTTCAGCCTTGGTCGAAAGGAGGCAAAAAGCACAAAGGCGGTGTGTATGCATGTCCTCTACATATACTACTGAATATCAGAGTATATAAGGAATATGCCCAGAATACACAGGGAATATGCCTTGATAATACTAGAGTCAACAGCGCCAGAGTTAACAGCGCGCCAGTTAACAGCGCCAAAGTTAATAGCCTAATACATCTATACATCCCCGATATATAGTAGGCATATGCTAGGTGTGTACCAAGTCATTAAATTAAAGCAGCTGTGACATATCCGCAATTGAGCATCAATTTTCTGCCGTTTTTTTTTGCCTCATTTCGTCCAAGGTTGAACTCGTCCCCCGAACAACGTCGGTTCTTCCACATGTTCTAACTTAGGCAATCTCCAAAGGTCTTGACGTACGAGTCCCAACCCGCATTCTCAAATAAAAGCCCTGATAGTCCAGGGTTCAGTCCCTGCGCCAGAAACTCTTGCCAAGCATCCTGGCGACAGAATTGGTTCGCATCAAATCCAAAGTCTGGTCCGGTATACTCCAACACTGGCTGCCACATGTATGATGTGGGTAGCCCTGAGCTCGACGTACATTCTGCATTGGACCAGAGTGGCGACTGTGCTGCGACATGGTGGTTGCTCTTCCGGCGTTTGTTTCGGGCCTCTTCCGCTGCGTCGACAGTTACATCGGAACTGGAAATCTCGTTTGCGTCGGATGTCGCTTGTGGAATGTAGAATGCATTGTTCGGTAAGCTGAGCGGCTTCGACGTCAATTGGTCAAGCATCAACTTTAGAGTATCGCGGCAGTGACTCGCGCTGGTCCACGTACTACCCATTCCGTCGAGTACGCATATACTATGATTTATATCCCTTGCAGCAATGCGTCAGAGTGAATGCGTAAGAGTGACTGTGTGCTTTGGATGCAATTATTTTCTTCACTTACGAGATGCCCTTTTCCAGTGGGTATATCTTCAATAGGCTTGCATAAGCCACAACAAGCCCGGCCATCCATATTGCCGAGAGAGCTCCAGGCCAAGCCAAGGTTAACGAGCCTTTCTGGCTCGCCCGCAGCTGGCGGATAATGGACCGACTTGCATTCAGCGCCGACTGCAAGGAAGACCGAAAGTCTTCCCGGTCTGTTGGTAATGAAAGAAATGGGCGATTAATGAAGAGTAAAAGGTGGTGGTAAAGGACAGCAAAAAATGCCCCAAACGATGGCTCAGAGCCTGCAGTGTCTTCATCTTGAAGTGAAAAGGGCAAGCTGTTCCACCATGAGTGGATTCTTGCTGTGATATCGAGGACCTTGTCCACCACAATCGATCTTCTGTGTATCGACGTGTGGAAAAGCTGGAGGGCCGCGCCAAGCAGTTGCGAGTACGTCACCAGATAGCCAAGTACAAAGATACGCGCTTCTTCAGGGCGGGTCTTGTGATGATGAGACGGGCTCTGCGTGTCTGAGCAGTCGGCGTTTGTCGTGGGGCTGGAGCTTGCCATGCCGCTGTCGCCGCGCTGGAACGATTCATGGTTGATGGGGAGGTGCGCGCGAACCTCGTCACCGGCCGTCGTTGTTGAGGCTTGGCGATAGTGCCGGACGGGACTGTGAAGCTCTGGCATTCCCGGTATACAAACGTCGACCTCTTCGTCGCTCACGGCTAGTGGGTGTCCGAGCGACAGGCTGAGATGGCAATCTAGCACATACGCGCACCACCATATCCTCTGTCTGATGACCAGCATGTCCCTTGGCAGCTGCAGATACCGAAAAGGACACCTGTGAAAGCCGGCTTGATACAAGACACGCGTCAGCGTTCCGTGGACCGTGGACGCTGCTCTTGACGACATTCGAGTTACGAGGTAGAGCTCCATTGCCAGAAGAACCTGGAGGGTATGCATATCCTGGTCGCCGGCGATTATTCCAAGCAACCCTGTCAGAACTGCAGGTGAAGTGATGCGACAGCGAGATTCCAGAAGCAATTCACCCCCATCCGCATTCGTGGCCGCAATGTTGAACACGCATTGAAAGCAGACGGCGCGGCATAACTTATCCCGTAGGCTTTCACCAAAGTCCGCACCTCGGGTGTCCGGTGATTGTGACTGACTAGAGTAGAATTGATTCACCTGTTCGAAAAACGTTGGCCCGTGTAAAAACGGAAAGATGGGATGCCACTTTTGAAAGTAAATCATGAGGAGCTTCTTGGCGGCAGCCGGCGTCGGCGGCGCGCCAAGCTCAGGAATATTCACGCCATACGACTGACCGCGTGAGCCATCCAATCTTATCCCGGTAGACGAGTTTATTAATTTCAACAAAACGTCACCGTCTGCCAATTGCTCCTGACTGGTGTCATCAGCCGCTGTGAGCAAGTTGTGAAACGAGCCCGGGTCTCCTCCCGTCGTCGCACGGTCGGCGCCTGCGCCGCCGCCGGCGGCCAACTCCGCCTCGCGCGGTGAGGCGGCCGCAAACGCCCGAAATACAGTGTTGATGAAGAAGACTCCGCTTGCGCTCCCGATAAACTCGCTCTTGTCTGGGCGGCGCGAGACAAATGAGCCAACCTCGATGGGAGGGAACAGCGCGCCAGCAGCACCGGCCTGCCTCGGCCTCGCAGACATTAACCCTGACCGATGCGATGAATTGTTCGAGCAATGCCCCCCAAAAAGCTGTGTTTTCGATTGCAACGGCGAATCAGGGAATAAGAGTTGATCTGGGGTAGTTTCCCCGGATTATGCATGAAGCAGGTTGGCGGGTCACGTCATTGTCTCTCGTGGAACAAGTGCCAAGACAAAAAGGCGGCTAAACTTTGTGCCGACTAATAGATTAACACACAACGCCTCGCGAATCACCCAGAAGATAAGTTTTTTCGAACGTGAGAATGTAAGAATGTATTTGGCAATAGAAACTGTCTAGATCGATGCCACCGTGCGAAAATCTACAAGACTGATTGGCTTTCCCCCTGTACTATAAACGCAGTATACCATTTGAACTCGCACAATGAACCTAGACTCATAGCGTAGACCTTGGGCTCAATCCATCGACATTGGACTGCTAGCAGGGTAATCTTCTGGTTCGTTTATTCTCGCGCCTAGAGGCAGCGCCTGTTGCCAGCTTTCCCCGGCAGTGTACATGACTGCCTCTGTTGAAAGGCAATCCCCAAAGTATCTCTCCTTTCTGGTTGTGCGACGCTCGCCTCCTTCCAGGGCCGAGTATGCACTGCGAGTGGTCCGCATGCGCTTGCGTCTGCTACCGTCGTCGAGTAGCTCGTTGAGACGCTGCCTATCCTGCATGAGCTGGTCATCGTAGTGTACTATGCCACGAACCCACGGCGCTACCTCTTCTATGATCATGGTCATTGTGCGATCAAAGACGGAGGGATCGAGGCTCATGCTGGCCATAGCCTTGGGAGACACTGCTATGGGATCAAAAGCAACAGCAACGTCATATCGTGTCAGCGTGCGATTTTCCCTCTCGTGCATGTCTTCCAAGATGTCGATTGTCTTTTTTTCGCCATAGGCTTCGTTTTCGTCAATGGATGTCGACGATACGAGCGTAGTAGCAGCCGTTTTGAGATTGCCGAGTGCAAGAGACGATATGGCTGAAGATATTTCGACGCGTGAACACGAATAAGGCTGAAAGATATTGGCTTCGAGTAATGCTTGAGCAATGGTAAAGTCCTCTCTCATAGCCACAGGCATTTCCGGCAGAGTTGGGTCAAGCATCTCGGTGAGCTCGACACCCAGTGCTCCGGCCGCGCAAAGATCGGCACAGCTCAAAGCATCATAATATTGAGTGTACGCTTCGAGAGTTTTCAACCTTTGCTGTCGGCTGGCAATTTTAGTCGAGGTGGCGGCACCCAAGCGAAGCAAGTCCTTGCTGCAGTGCGAATCACTCAAGTCTCGATGCCAGAATTGCCAAGCCTGCGCAGCTGCCTCCCGCTCCATGGCTTGTGTGGTGGGTGCGCTGACAATGCTGTCACGGCTCAACCAACCCATACCAGTCTGATACGTGTCTTCGCTGATTACACGAACAACATGACCCTGTTTGTCAACATCTATTCCTTTGGGCCAGCGCAGATAGAACCAATCATGGCCACCTCTCCGATCTCCCACGCCAATCTGACACCAGAACTGTAGGTCGGTGATGGTCGCGCGCAGATCATGATCTCGGCATCGATAGAGAGAACGCACCGCGTTACGCTTTAATGCGTGCCCTTCGTTGGCGGCAATCAGAAGGCATGTATCAACTGCCGCAGGCTCCGGGGGTGGCAAGAACCGGAATATTCCATGCAGGTTGAGTATGCTCACAGGCACCGCACTTTCGTCGTTGCAGGTGAGAATAAATGGCCGCTTAGACTGGCTCATCAAAGACTGTAGACTTGCCCAGAACTGCTTATCTTCCTCAAACAATATGTCGACCTCCTCCAAGAGAATAAGCGACTGCTTGTGCGACTTGGACGAAGAGCTCTTACTCGCAGCATCCGCCTTGGCACGAGATCTGTCCAAATGGCTTTTCTTATTTTTCTTCTTTTCCGCAGCAGTCTTTGGCTTGAAGAAGGATGTCATTGTGCCTTGTTTTCCGGAGCTGATATCTGATTCAATTGCCCCTGCAGAGTCCGCGGTTTCTGATCGATGATGCTGAACAAGGTGATTGCGCGTCATGTCACCGACCCGTTCGAGAATATCTTTGCCGCTGCGCCGAGTGCTAGAATTAATCTCAAATACCTCAAATCCCAGCTCTTTCGCCACAGCATATACGGCGGCTGATTTGCCAGATCCGTGTGGACCGCTGATGAGTATAGTATTTGCCAGCTTGGATGGATCTTTGCCTGTTAAATCTAACGATCTCGCAACCGAAGGACGTAATCGTTGTTTCGCTTTGGATGGCTGGTCTTCCAAGTCTGATAGCTCATTCATTTCACCACTTTCGTCCTCACTATCGATAACGAAGCCGTCCAACTTGCTCTTGCGCTTCTTCTTTTTAGCTTCGCTTTTCGTTTTGGCATTATCTCCAGCGGTCTCTACACCCTGGACTCGCAGCATTTCGAGCCATTGTTTCAACAGGGAAACTTCTCTGCCTGATTGCAAGACTTCTGCTGCTGATGTTGGCGCGTACTTGGAAACCCAAGACATGCTTTCACATGTCGATCGATCGAAGGCAGATAGTCCTACAGCTAGCGACTGCCAGTGGCGCTTAATAATTGGGTGTGCCGGCTTTGATGGCACTCGAGCAAGGTCATCTTCGTCGAGATCTCGCTCCGACAAGCTCAATGAAGCAATGCTGGTATGAAGTTCTGAACGAATGCGCTTGGCAAGTTTATAGCCACTCTCAAAGTGCCTTGTCGGGAGTCGAAGCTCGGATGGAGGGGGTGGGAATAAACTGTCGTCTTTAGGCAGGCTGCTTTTCACCTGCTGTATATTCAACAGCCGACTCAGTAGCCAGAGAACAGATTCATGCGAATTTATCGACACAGTCTGCCCTTTGGACTTTTTATTGGGCCGGTTGCTGGGGCCAGTGGTACATGAAAGACCCAGCGGTTCAGTTCCTCGGACATGGCTGAAACCATGCGGTGGCCAAAGAGGGTATTTAGAACCGGGGACTTTTGTACCGATGGGCTTGATACCAAAAGATGGCCCTTTACCAGACGTGAAGCTGTTTCGCGGTTTTCTCGGTGAGACTGGGGTTGACGAGAAGATTGTATTACGCTTCTTCTCGCTGATAGGCTTCGGTTCCACGGGTTTCTCTTTCGTAAAGAAAGGGTGTGTTTTCGACGTTTTTTGATGCGTGTCGTCTGTCGGCATCTTCTCCGGCTTCGGTTGGGAGGATTCTGGGGCGAGTTTCTCAACCATGAGCTGACCAGACAATATTCGGGAAATTCTGTCACCGATCCGTTGACGGGCTTCAGCATCCTGACCATATTTCATCGAAACGAGTCGTGAACTACGCCCTTTGGGTTTTGGCTTGGGGGGTGACCCAAGAGTGCCAGTTCTCGTGTTGAATTTCAGCACCTTCTTCGGCGATGCACGTTTCCGAGGTTCTAGTGTAGGCATTTGGTCGATGGGCGGTCTAGATTCAGAAGCTTGACAGGTCGAAGTCTGAGGCGTGGGAGCATCTCCACCGGCGACTGGTAGGTCTGCTTGTGCATGAGACGCGCAAGACGTCGAGCAGGTAGACGTGGTGTAGGGTTCGCTTTTGATCAAAGAAGCTGGTGTTTCGGATACCGAGTTGATCGACCTTATCGTTGGTTGTGGCTGGCGGAGCATCGACTGCTGCAACGGCTGCTGTAGCTGTTGGGTAGATATATCGGCTTCTTGTAATGGCTGCGTATGGTACACTAGCCCAGAAGCTGTATAGTCTGGGTGTTGAAGTGGCGCATATTCATTCGTCTTTACACGCTTCGACTCGTGTCTATCGTTTATCGTAGGCGTGGAGGGACTCGCTTGTTCTGAGCTTGGAAAAGCTGTACCTTTGGCAAAGAAAGGATGAAGTTTCCTCGAAGAAGTATCACCGGGTTCTTTACCAGCCATCGCCATCGTAACGATAGGTCCCATGGAGAAACGGTCGTATATGGCGAATGCCCTGAAGGGCGGCTCGATAAATCCTCCACCGGTGCGCTTCTATAGCAACAGGGAATCGTCCATGGGGTTAATCGTCGCGAATATATACATGTATATCTTGGCCAGTGAGGAAATACGGGCAGAGAGAAGAGGAATTGACAGATTAGATAGGCGAAAAGTCACTCGAGTGGTTCGTTGAGAGTAGGTGATTGCGCATGGGGAAGCTCGACACTAATTGTAGGCCTCGCATTAAGAGGACGAACGCGTCGAGCCAGTGCACAACGTGGGTGACGCGCTCTTTGGCAAAAAAGGTACGTACCGTTTAAATGGCACCCCACCCGAAGCAGATTTGGCAGACTTGCTCAAGCCGGACTGACCGCCCGGCAGCTGTGCCCCACTATACGGGACTTTTTTTGCCAGGCCTCAGGTTTTTTTTATTTCTGCTGGTTGACGGAGGCACAATCTTGAGGTCCCATTGCGATTGCGGCCACCTCTAGCAGTTTCTCCAGCTTTCACGCTTCTTAAACCTCCCATTCATCGCCATGACTGCCGAGTACAAGATTCACAGGCCATTCGTTTTGGCGACGCTGCCACGGCCTTTAGATCATACCAAAGGCAACATCAATGCTAGGGAAGTCTATGGCCAAAAAGATGGCTTTAAGAAGAGAAAGAGGACCGAGCTAGTCGTCGGTATCGATGGGGAGAATGCAAGCATCTATGATGTATGTATGACGAGAGCGCCAAGTAGATTTTGTACTTACTTTCTCAGGTCCCAACCTCGAGGCAAATCACTTCATACCCGATCCCGCCCCAAGAGTCCTTCACCTGCGCGCCATACTCGGTACGAATCCGCACTTCAGAGACCAGCGATGTCTCAAGATACACATATGCCGTCATGAGCGACAAGGCGACGCAGAAAATTACACTATTCAAGGATGTAGTGAGCCTCGACGGCAAAACCGTCTCTACGACAGCCTCGCAAACTCTCAAAACCTCTCCCGTCAAGCACATTACTTGCACCTCGCTCCCTTCCACAGATTCTAAGATCGGCGATGTGATTCTTGTGTGTGAGGGCGGGGAAGTTCTTTCCGTCTCTGGCGAGACTTTGTCTACAAACTGGATGGCCGCTGCCAAGTCTTCTCTTCAAGACGTTATTGCTACTAAGATAGATGGGCTCGAGATTGAATACGTTGCGTCAGGTTGCATGAGCGAATTCGCAGACAATATGCTCAAGAACAAACCCGAAGTGTTTAGCGCGCTTCCCAAATCAACTGACACTGCGGAGCCGGAGCTTGTTGCGCTTGTCGCGAAGAGCACTACCAAGCAGCAGACCAGTAGACACCTTATCGTGCTGGCAGCTATGGGCAGCTCGACAGTCAATACAGACATGCAGAAACTGGTGCCGCTAGATATTTCGCCCATTCCGTCTGCCATCTCCCAAGGCGATGCGGCCGTGTTTCAGATTGACATTCAGTCCGCTGGTCTATTCCAGCTCCAAAACGGCATTCTCACCATCTTCGATCTTTCGAGTGCGATTCCGAAACTCAAGTCCACCTTTCAGACCGACGGTGCTACAACCTTTACTAAGCTGTCGCGGCCATTTGTTCTCTCATCGTCCTTAAAGACCATCACGCTATTCAACTACCATTACAGGTCAATACACGCCAAGATCGCACTCGATCTTTCCGAACTGCCAGCCGAGAGCCAAAATCCGCGTTCATGTCGATTCCTGAGCTACGTTCGTAGCCAAGATATTGCCGTGGCGCTGATTGACAATGTGCTGGTATCTATCCACGTTGAGCCACCTAGCCGCCACGGCAAGCGACGCAAAGAGGGTCTGCTGATTGACTCCATTGGCCGCGGCACCACCCTCGAGGTTGCACCTAAGCGTGCAAAACATTCCACCCCTGCCGAATTCTCTTGCCAAGTCCCCGGCACCATGACCGAGTCTTATCTAGCTGAATTCGGAGCGGAGGTGCGGGCAGCAGACGAACTGCTAGCGAACAGCGAACTGGACAAGTGGGAAGAGCTCTTGCGCGAGAAATTCCACATGAATTATTCCGATGAGCAGAGCGTGGCTTCAGAAGTAAACGAAGGTGGCGAATGGCGTTGGCATCGCGACGGCAGTAAATATGCCGCTGTTGACAGGCGGTGGGTCATTTATGCTCTCAGCCAAGTCTTTTCAGTCGAGGCAGGCAGCTCAGACGACATTGATATGCACCTCAGACTCGTGCTTCCCGACAGCAATGTCATGACATATCTAGCTGTTGCTGGCCACATGACGATTTCCAACCTGCGATCTGCGTTTGTTGAGGAGCTGAACAGGGTCGACGATAGAAAGATTGCGGCAGATTTGATAAGCTGCTTAACTGACGCAGAGCCGTCCATGTCGCTACTGCTCAACTATCTGCAAGCCACAAAGTTGGGTGAAACTGAGCTTATTCTGGCCATTCGCGCGCTTATGCTCAGTATGGACCTGATACCTGATACGAGCAAGTTGAACAGCACAAAGCTTCTCAAAGAAGAGTCTCACGAATCCAACGAGTACGAGATGGATCTAGACGACCTAGAGCGCGAAATTGCTGTTACGGAACATTACTTGGGCGACGATTCTAGCAGCCGCTCGCGCGGCCTGACTCTTGCTTTCACCAAACTGTGGCGTCAACCTGCGATTGCGACAGTCAAGGCTCTCCGTACTACTGTGCGCACGGAAGAGGTGCTGGCCTTTATCTATCTACTTCGTATGGAGCTTGTCCGAGGAGCCTGGACGTCGCTCTACGTCGACACCACGAGCTTTGAGTCGGAAGGCAACGACCCTCCCCCAGATGGCGTTATTACGCTGATTGCGGATTTGCTCGGCCGTTGCATGGATGCCATTGGCTCTGGGGGCTGGCTGTTCAATGATGCCATGTCGTGGGCGGACAAGGCGGAAACTGGTGACTTTTTGACGGCACTGAGACTAGAGGTGACGGCGGCTCTCGAGGGCATTGAGGAGGCTGTTCACTTGAACGGAGTGGTGAGCGAGGCTGTGCGGTATGGGCAAGCGATGCAGAAGAACGGCGCCGGGCGGCAGGTGGTTCGGAACGGCAACAGCAAGCCGATGACGATGCAGCTGGAGAGCCAGGAGTCGCAGGTCCTGCCGTTGGGACTCAAGGTGAAGCAGATGCCGACCAAGGAAAAAATTGTGTCGGGTGGTGAGGTGGTGCAACGCAGCGGGCGAGAGACGGGCCACCTGATCAGTCAAAAAGTAGACGCGTATTCGCTGGAGAAACTTGTGATGTAACCAGCGAGGCTCAGGGAAAGGCGTTTACATGCATGCGCATCTGGCAACATTTTGTGTATTTACTTTCAAGCATGAATCAATACTTGTATATTGCGCGAGGAGCGCGACATTTGTCTATGAGGATTGGTCCAAGCACCAGTGATTACAATACTGAAATACAGTACATTATGAGGATGCGGGAACGACTGTCTGAGTACCGTATTCCTCCAGCCTCTCTTCTTTCGAGTGTGAAGACGGACGCCTAACTATACCTGCGACCGTAGCCCGAGCTCGATTGCATTTGACTCTGAGCATCTTGGCTACCCCGACTGCGACGATCCATGCTTCTCCGTCGGGGCTCTCGCAGATGGTAGTCTGGAGGATACTCGGCCCTCATCGCAAGCCTCCTCCCCTGGCCATGCTCCCGGCTGGGCACGTTGCCCCCCGGGCGATGGGCGCGGCGCTCGACGTCACGGCCCCGCGGCGCCGCCGCCTGGTCCTTTGCCCCGCGGCCGCCGTCACTGCTCCGATCCTTCTTCTCATCCGCGCCGTTGTTCTTGGGCCAGAGCCTGCGGGCGACCAGCGCAGCAATGCCAATACCAGCCAACACGCCGGCGGACCTGGAGAGACCGCTGCTGCTGCTGCTGCTGCCGCCGCCGCTGGTGACTTGCTCCCGATTTCGGTGAGCGTGCGGCGCACGAGGCCGCGATCGGGGGCGGTCAGAGTCTCTGTAAGAGGAGGCAGCAGACGGGGGGCGGGATCTGGAGCGTGTGGGCGAGACGCTTTCGTCTTTGGGCCTGAGTGAGGGGTGGCGGGACACGGAACGCGGTCGATTCATGGCCAGCGATTTCGATTGTCTTGTTATGGTATCTTTCTGTTATCTGGTCCTAGATGCTTAGCTACCAGAGCTCGGGCATTAGAACACCAGAGAGTCCTTCCCTTTTCAATCTTTTCGAATAGTTGCAGTTGCAATCGCATCATCGAGGGTGCCTTGAGGGGGGCAAAGGCAAATGAGGCGTACCGCGTGGCGTTTTCGCATGGGCGGCGGTGTTTTTTTCTTTCAGCTTCCACTTCTGCGTGCGCTGGCAAACCTGCCGTTTTGCATAAACATGGCCTACATGGCTAGGCGCTTCAGAGAATAAGATGTGGCTGCTAAAAGGTGTTTTATTGGTTCTTTGGTCTAGGTTGCAATGCCGCTCTGTCAATGGTGATCCGCCTTGTTTACAAAGAGATGGTGTATAAGATGCCTTTCTCCTCTGACGCATTTGTGTGCCTTTTTCTATCCTTTGGATCATCACATGCACTCTCCATCAAGTGGTCCACTGAAAAGATGCCTTTTGGTAAAATGTGTGCCGGAATGTGTAGTGGTGACGCGGGTGCGCTGCTTCGTAATACTCTTCAGCCATCATCCGCAGCGGGTCTTTGTTGTGCCAGCCCAGGTAGGAAGAAAGTCTTTGATTTGAGGCCAGCGTCCGTTCTGTTCTGTATTCATCCACAACAGAAAAAACGCAAGTCGTCTCGCTCAAGTCAGCAATGCGCTGGGCGCCGTGGTAGATTGGTTGTGCGATTCTGCCTGGCGCGTCTTGTGCTGTCAGCTCAAGCGCATTTCAGCTCGCACCAGAAGGCACTGATAGCCGATGCCGAGAGGTTTTGCAAGTTTTCCATTGCTCTTCTAGCCTCTTGTTGTCAATTTTTCTTTGTGTGTTTCTTTCTCCTCACACGATAATAAAGGCCGATTCTTCCATGTGCGCTGCCAGAGCATCATCATCGTCGAGCTTTACGCCGCCGCCGCCGTTCTCATAGTAGGGCATCACCTCTGGGCTGCTCGCGCTACTGCTCGGTGTGGTCCACGTCTCTTCCGGGCGGCGAGGGGCAAGGTGATAGCCATTGCTCCGTTTCGGCCGACGAGGGGCAGGCGGCGTGGCCCCCGGCGGCGGCGGCGGCGGCGGCGGCGGAGAGAGCTGCGCCGATACGGGCGACGACATGGGCGACGACAGGGCCTGCTGGGAAAGCTTGGCGACTTTGTAGGACGCGGCGAATATCTGCTCGTTGGCAAAGCTCGGCGGCTGCTCGCAGGGCTGGGAAAAGAGGGCCAGCTCCGGGCCGAGGAAGTCGTGGTAGAGAAAGGGGACGGGCATGTTGGACGAGTCCGAGTAGGGCAGGCTAATGTTGAAATGCTGCAGCTCGCGCTGGCTGGCCTCGATCAGCCACGAGTCGTCTGTTGCGGTGAGGAAGCCCGTGACAAAGTAACCCTGGCGAGCCATGCATTGCTCTAGTAGGGTTCTTACGTCTCGAGAGTAGTCGTCGCATTTCATCAGCGTATGAAACGTGGTGTCAGGATCGGGTAGGATATAGCGTTTTACCAAGCGACACTCCAAAAGGATGGCTTGCTCTTCCATGTGCATTCCTTGATAGTCCAAGAGGCGAGATACGTGGGATGCCACGCCTTGGTTTCTGGCTATTGACATGAAATCCGTAAGCTTGATTGGCGCTGAGCATTTGGGTATCGCCATGGCAATTGTGCTATTCGCGTCTTTATTGTTGTGAAATGGAGCGGCAGCCATCAGGGGAGCCGTCTTGGAAGCCACAACTCGACATATCAAGTTTGAAGCCTCTGTCGCCGGAATGGGCTCGTGTAGAAGAACAAACTTGGCATGACTCATGGCGATGTCCTAGGACTGGCATAGACCGTAGAAAACCAATTCATCTGCCCGTCTGTCGAGCAGCAGCTGTGAGTATATTGTACTCGATGCGGATTGTCGGAGGGCGGGAACATGAGTGTGTTAAAAGAGGAGACGAAGCAAGGAAATCTGTCGTCTAAGTGAGCACAGGTCGCTTCTGTAACGCGCAAAACCAATGTTTCTCCATGTCAAGCCCAGAGCCACGAACCAGCGCACCCACTCCTATTAATATGAATTTTAGAAAAACTAAGAGAAACGCGCACAAGCACGCCACGGAGTCAACCGAGATCACAGAAACGGGGTTTGATGACGACTAAGTTACGAGCGGGAGGCCAGCCTCAGTGGAGCGGGAGTGCGTGTAAGAGCCCTTCACCCCCTCCCCATTTGCTGCCATGCCATTATCTAAAGCACTATCCGTATGCTTATTAGTGTACCCATGTCACAAGCAGAGAGAATCAGACCTTGCCCGATCTATTGCATGTAAAAAGAGCCGGCGTCGGTGGCGGCGGACCGCGTTGGCGTGAGGCAGCACCTTCGATGACCGAAAGTGGGAGCAACATGGCTTTTTACACGAGCTTCCGACCTTGCGCGGTGAGGATCCCCAACGCCGCAACGTGGTTGGCTGGGGTCTCGGGGGTATCTTGGCTCGAGTGGATGGAGGCATTGGAGAGGATCAAGTCTGCGTCAAGCGACCCTGAATTTTTTTTGGGGTTACTCGTGAGGGCGGCTGGATTCCGCACCACACCTGGGGCAACCAGGGGTGAGGATGCTCTTATTATTCCTCACAGGTAGGTTTGAGTCGTTGACGACAAGAGACTAAACAGAGAGAGGATTGTGGGAACCACCATCGCCCTATGTATGTGTTAACCTGCTGGGTGGCATGTCACGGGCTTCAGGGTGGCGGGCTGAACGATTTCAACTTTCTGGTTTGGGGAGGAATTATGAAATGTGCAATAATATCCAGCACGATAATTTGCTACGGAGCCCTAATTACGCTTTGTTAATGGCTGCTGTATACACACAAGAGGACAAAAGAGAGGGCATTTGGCTCCTCGCTTGATCCCATTAATTGGCTCCTACAGAGACTTTTTCATGAGTTATTAGCAGCAGCATCTGCAAGGAGAAGCTCTGCAAAGAGAAGCTTCCATTATGGTTTTGCAGCTTGTGGTGGGCGTAACAAAAAAAAAGCCGTTACCAGTTTCCCCCACAATCGGCCATGGCTGTAGGAGTTTAGGAGTTATGCAGCTGCCAAAAAAAAAAAAAAAAAAAAAAAAGGAACTCACCTCACATAAGCCTCTATCGTGAATCATGGAGGAAAATCACACTTAACTCGGGCGAGAATTGAGGAACACCCTATATTAGCTGGGTTGCATTCGACAAGCATGCAAGGCCCGGGTCGCTGCCCCCCGGGGTTCCATCCAGAGTCCATATTAGTTTATTATTAGGGACACAAATATCCGTTATTGGCTCAAGATTACAGCGCTATGCTTAGCGACTAAGCTTGTCAGCCTCAGTTGGCTCACCCACTGGAAACTTGCTTTCTTTTTATTACAATATTACCCGGGGGCATGCACACTGGTGATGAGGTCGCATTTGGCGTTCGCAGCCACTAAATAGCCTCGTCGGTTGTAGCCAGCTGAGAAGCGCCACCGAGGGCCGTTGGGCATTTAGTACGGCCAAGGAAGCATAAATTTAAGCGGAGAGCCCCCGCGGAGGGCGCGCAATGTACAGAGTTATGTCTGCTCTGGTGAGCCAAAGCCAATCCCGGTATCGCTTGCGTGCGGGCTTATTGATTGACTCAAGTCCGCTTCGCAGGACAGCGCGGGGCATCATCACCAGACAAGAAAGAGGTGCAGGACAAATGTAACACAACATATGTATCTGTCTCAATGTTTCCAGCAACAAACTAGTTCTTTTTTCCAGGCACACAACTTTCTCTGCAGAACGCACACCAGAATGCATCCCCCCTGGCTTGCGAATCCCGCAGCCTAAAGTTTTTGTTCGATTCGTGTGAGTTGCCTGGGTTCGTTCGCTCGTTCGCTTCTTCTGCCATGGCCCATGGACTCTTCAGCCCTTGTTGTTGTGTACACTGCCGGCCGCGCGAGTTCCATCATCCCCTGCCTGGTTCGTTCTAGGCTTCTAGCCCACGCGGAATCCCTGAGCCAGCCCGCAGTGCTCGATTCGGTAATTTTTGGCGGATTTTCCAAATTCAACAAGCTCTGGGGCCCACGCCACGCCAACAGGGGGGACAAAAAACGCTCCAGTCAAGGATCGGAAGCAAATTGAAATCTGTCCCGGTTAAAAAGCGTTGTGTAAATTTCCGATTCTCCGGTCATGCAGCCTAAAAGATTCGTCCAGGATATATCACACAACACCAAAAGCTGTGCACTCGTCGGTACGACTGAGCCAGGACCAAAAAAACATCTGAGAACCGTTATATAAATAGACTTGTCTCCCCTATAATAAACAGCGGTTTATATTAAAGTCTAATTCCGCACCTGCACCGTGACTGGGCTTGTTGACCTGCTTATTGCCATGTGTCATTGAACGCCCACCTAGAACCTTTTCAGCCGCAAACATCTGGTCATTCACGATTCGCAGTTCCCAAGCAGCAAGCCACATTGTCTCAAATTCCTTGAGGAGAAGGCTGCATTGAATACCGTCGGAGACACCAAGTGACTCCGCTAGTTATATTCGTACAAGCTCATCTCAGCCTGGTTGACACGATTTCCCGTTCCATCTCACGGGGTGATGCGGAAAACCACATGGGTTTGATGGGCAACAGTGGAGGGGGAGGGAGGGGAGGGGAGGGCCATGATCGGGACCGTTCGTTCCGAACCCCAGCGAAAGCCCGACCGAGAAAGGCCATCATAAACTGATCAATTTGCTTATAAGCCACGCCGGCATGTGAGATGTAAAAAAGCCGCTCAGCTGAGGCCCTCGCCACCCCTACGAGGCGGAATTTCTTGGCGACACTCAAAAGCATGCCCCCTTTTTTTAGTTTTCTCGTCTCCTTGGACAGCTGGCGGACAATTTCTTCTTCTTCTTTTCCCCCCGGGCCTTGCCTGCATGATGCGCCGGCGGCGTATGCACCTTACCGGGGTGACAGGCCGCGCCATGTGCCCATCCACCACCCCATCCATCAATCCCCATGCTTGCTTGAAGGCGGAAAAAAAGAACAAGTCTAGAAAAGAAAAGGTTGCCCAATGCTTCCAACTCCATTACGCCCTACGGCGGACTCGTTAACCGTTCATGGCCAAGTCCAGTTGTGGCTTACTTCTGGCTGATTAGGCCCTACCTACGGAGAACTATGGCGAGCATTACTAACCAGTTCAGCATGTTTCCTCTGTAGATAGATAGATATAGCTAAACGACTTTTTGGCAAGTGAGGTCGCCTCTGGTCAGATGCCTCACCCTACCTAGCTTCTGCTTTGAAGAAACTGGTCGTATATGCTCTCACCGCAAGCCTGCTCCCTGCTGCCATCCATGAGCCCATGGTCGGCTAGTTTTTTTTTTTTTTTTTTTTTTTTGGTTCTTTTTCAGGTCTAGGCTTGTGTCATACGGCGATCTCGAATCACGATTTCACCACGGCGCTTGATGTAGCGTGCCGTTTATAAGCAGCCACATCACGCAACAGGGACAGAACATCCCAAGTGTGTACTCCAGGAGAACTGTATTGATCCCAACTAGCACCTATTCTTCGAAACCTTTGCGACGAGCCGCCCTGATCACTGTAATCCCACACCCACCGACTTTACCTGAATATTTCAACAAGGCGCCACCTTGCACTGGTGTGGCAGATTTGCTCACGCACGTACGTACCCATTCTTCATCTGTCCTAGGCGTCGGCACAGTTTACAGAAGCTGTGCGGTTTTGCTCCCATGACTGGCTTAACTTTGTATCCTGCTTTCAAAAAAAGAAAAAAAAAAGGCCTGGCCATTTTGCAGCATGAAGATCAAGGTTAGGAGTGCTCCTCTCAATCACGGAGCGTCGACATGCCAACTCCGTCAAACAGGGGCATCAAAAAGGTGTCTAGCCTCTCGCTTTTGATCGCCATGTCGTTGAATTCCCGGAGCGCTTCAAGCGACTGGCGATCACGAGAGTCGGCCCAAGGATTCTCATTGCTGTCGTTGGCTACAAGGCCGCGCCGCAGGACATTGTCCGCAAGTATGACACCGCCCTTGCGCAAGAGCCGCGAGGGCGCCCCGGGCTGCGACTTTTCGAGAATCGTGCGCAGATAAGATGGGTAGCCCGTCTTTTGGGCGTCAATGAAGACGAGGTCATAGGGCTCGTCGGGACTGAGCTTGGCCAAGCTAGCGAGAAGAAGCGTCAGTAAATGTCGGTTTTCGTTGGTCACTCACTCTTTGCACACCCAACGTCTGTAATCTCTATTGCTCTGCTTTCCATGGCACAAAACTTACGTCTCGAGGGCATCGCCTTGAACCACCTCTACATTTGCGATGCCGTGCTCTTTGAAGGCATCTCTGGCCGCGTCGGCGTACTCGGCCACGAACTCGAGCGTTGTGACCTTGCCGTCTTTGCCCACGGCGTTTGCCCACACCATGGCAGAGTACCCAACAAAGGCACCAATCTCGAGCACGCGCTTAGACCCGATGGTGCGCGTGAAGAATGTCTGAAACTGTGCTTGGAGGTTGGATATCATGTACTCCATGTCCGGATGGTTCGCGACAATGTTGGCATGGTAGTCGGTGATGTGCTTTGGCAACGCCTCTGAGTGGGCGGCCGCGTATTCTATGACACTATTGGTGACATTTTCATTTGGGTACAGTGCATTGGTGTTGGCGGATTTCATGATTTTGATGTTTGCCTATTATGTTGATGATTGTTGAACATTCAAGGCCAACTGGTAAAGGTGAGGAGCTTGTTTTTATGTACAAGCTTGTCGGCGCTAAAGCACATCGCCGAGCCGGCCCGTATTGTCATGTTTCGCAGTGACGCGTCCAACCGCTGATGAGGCAATGCACAAAACGACTAAACAAATGGGCAATAAAGTCGCAGATGGATCATTGGACTCACTACTATCATTACATCCTGAGTTAATCAATTTATCCTTTTCCCTTAGGTTGCCTTCTTTCTTCTACGCTGGAGGGCTAATCCGTTACCTGAATAGACGCGGGGTATCTACTACATAAAGTAGAGACATGGCCAAAGGCCTACTGGCTGACCGACCTTGTAGTATCAAATTCCCTTTGCTAGTTGGCCTTGGTGTACGGCCTTATGCCCAAAGTGATTATCGCCGGCGTGATCCAACCAGACACGCCGCATATCAACAGATTACTCCAGCCGCACCCGGATGTCTGCGGGGTACTCTTGCTCGTTGGCGTGGGATGCAAACTCCGCCAAACACTGGGAGATGTGCTCATTGTGTTTACCAGTAGAATGCTTCACCGACTTTACATTTCCGTGGAAATAATAGACTAACAGATGATGCAACCACTCATTGCTCCCTTTGCCTCCGTGCCACGTAACATGCTGCACCTGTGGCGTCTCGTTCTCCGTAGCTAAGCGCCGAGATGCTCTTACGTATTGCGAAGCTCAACGGCAGGCATACTTTCACATCACCTCACGCTACTTTTGCACGCAAGTCTCTGCAGTCTACACTACTGAGGGAGAGTGACATTGGCCCTGCTGTTCTGTACCGGGAGGGGGTGAATTCGGTGTTGCTGCCGGCTGAGCAGTCAGGCACAGACAAGCTCAACCTTGACCGCGGAACATGGCCTCGAATAAAAAGGCGGAAATCCTCAAAAAACCCTGCATATACACTGCTTGCGCGGGCGCGATTCGCGGCCCGTGAAGATTGCAATCTGTTGGTACGGCCGGACCAAGCTCATAGGTCGTGGCGCAAACTGTTGTTTGTTCGCGACAAACTTGTCATTTGTACTGAGGTCTCGCCGAGATCTAAATATACCTATACCATACAATGGCAAGTCAAAGCATACTATTCAGGATTGCTACTCTAGCTACTTGCATGACGCTCTAAAATGGACATCAATGCACTCAAGCGAATGTCTGTTTTACAGACAGGTAATTCTCAAATCAAGCTAAATCCCACCACATGTGTTCACAACGTTGACTCTTATAAAATTTGGTCACTCATTCTCTTGCATTAATTACGTGGACCAGAATAGGGCAGCATTGCGATTCATTGAAGTAGAGTGTCAGGCGCTGCCCCTTGGCTTGCTCTGAGAAGGTCAATCAAGCAAAGCTATACAATAAGCCATCTACCTCGTCTTGCCTTCACCCATCTATTCTACCTCACTCTACTAGAGGTATTTCAAGGTGAAAGCTCCCACGCGAAAGCTACTGATGGCGTCAGAGTTTGGCGGTTTGGACCAAGTTGCCCAAAACACCGGCGAATAAAGCGGGATCCAGAACTTAATATGCTTCAATGTCAGAGACTACGTCAGTCTCATCGTTAAGGAGTCGAACAAGTAGCCAAGTCCAGCCCAGTCCTGTGGGGTCATAGATCGATCAATATATCTCGAGCTCGTACATTGGTATCGCATAGCTATGCCCAGTAGCGGGATGGACGTTCGGGACTGGGTTGCCCACGGGCCGATCCTAACATTGCTAAAGTTGGCCAGATGCCAGAGACTCCGCTGTATCTCTTTTACACGTTGCATGACTCATGATACGCAATGCCTACATGTGCCACGCTCGAAAGTTCCTTCAGCTCAAGCAAGGTCGTTGAAGCGCTTATCAGCGGCCAATAGCCGCGCCTTGATCCCGTTTACTAGAAGCTGTAATTTGCCGAGCTAGTTACAGCCAAAGTCTCCAAATGCTCTTACTTTGTCCTGCACTTGCAAGTATATACGTCAACTCCGTCTTATCTTCTTGCCACCACCGAGCCTTGCCTTGGTTGTATATCCCGAGCAGCGAGACAGCTGCCCTGGCCGCGCCTGAAGCAGTCCCATTTGAACTTGTCGCGACGGCACGTGCTCTATCAATGGCTGGCGGCGCGCTCGCGCTGTCGATTCCACAATGTGTCTCCAAGTGGGAAACTAGGCTGGCCGCCCTTGATTCTCTAGCCTCTTCATCTCCACGACAAACGTGCGGAGCCTTCGAGACTGCTGAGCAGCAGAAGATGACCAAGGGGACTTGTCCATGAAGCTGCCAGTGACCATGACACTTTATGGTGGCAAGGTCCCCCTCCGCGGTCTTGCCCAGGGCGAAATGTACGACATTGAGGTCATGTTGTTGCATGTACAGGAGCTGGCGTGATCACTCCCTCTTCGTAGCCGCGAAATGGTTTAGAGACCTCATTGCCGTCGAGGGTTGCATTCAAGTGCCTTCGGAGGGAACACCCCTTCCCTTATATATTTGTTCAAATTACACAGATGAATCGGTTTTAGCACATGTCTCTAGTAGTGACGGTCAGTATTGACTACAAAAGGATCACTATTCGGTGCTGCGCGGTATGATACAAGGTGCGATTGGTCTCAGTCTGTCATTTAGACCAATGTTAGGAATAGTCACCAGACTGTGTACGTTGGCATATTGCTGTAGCATTCTGCAGCCCGTATGTCGTATTTCTGGCCTTGGCTTAATATTTTCCCTATTGCATTGACTCGTTATAACTAGGTGAAAAATCATCAAGGGAGCTTTGAGCATGATGACTCGCGTGTCACGCTCGAATTCGCCTTGAAAGAACCCTGTCCGATGCCCACGTTTATCAGGGAACAGGCTACAGTAACAATAGCGGTAAGCCGTTATCGATCATGGGTAGTGGCCAGAGGCTGGGCACACAGTTGGCTGCAAGATTGCTGATGGCCATCACATTCGACAGGGGGTAAGGGGCGCGGCCAGCCTACGAATCATGATATTTGCGAAGTGTACGTTGCCTGGATGGAAGAAATGAGCAGCTGATGAGGGTGGCAAGTTGACAGACCACGGTGAGGGAGGAAGGGGTTTCGTATTATTATTAGCGGCGTGGGTGCAGCTGGGGCGGATCCGTGCTCGTTCTCACTGGTCAACTGGGTGACGAAACAGACGCCTCCGCTCTCTCTCATTTTTATACTTGTTAGCTATACATTGAACTTGAAACTCATAAGTATTTCCCCCAACTATAGTATATCTGCTCTCTCGTATCTTAGTCGCTTTTCTTATGGGCTTTTATTTGTCTTTTTCTCTCTACTGCAGTATTCACAAGCCTATCATCCCCCCTTGTCAGTATCGTTATTAGCCTTGTTCAAGAGGGGCGGCGGTACCTCAGATTGCAGGATTCGGGGCAGGGGCCTGGTGATGAGGGTGTGGAGGTGTATCAAAGGTGTAGAGTTGCGTGTGCACACAATCTTTTTTTATTTTTTATTTTTTTTTTGGCATCAACTTGTATCATCATCCGGTTGTAGGAAACCCCTGAACTAGCTGCACTGGAATTGCCCAGCGATAAGTTGGCACAGGAAAATCAAGGACTCCTCTTCGGAAACACAGCAAGTGACTGCTAAAGCTCTGTGCTGAAGCACGGAGTACAAGGCTGAGCTTCCTCGTAGTGGTACAGACAGACCTTGTGTCGTCGGACCCATATTCCACACAGGCGCACACACGACACGGGCTGGAGGCTTTCGAGGCAGAAGCTACTCCGTATCAGTAGTTAATACTGGGTATAATTACCTGTCCATTCTGGGCACCAACAGCGCCGGGGGTGCAAGTTGTGGTGTCCAACAGGCTGCATCATGGTGCATTCCAGGCGCTGACGATCAGCGAGCATGGGGGGGGGACATCGCGACACACATAGGGAGTTGTGGCTGGCACGCACTCTGTCGCTGCTGACCGCAAAACGCATGCTGGGTTTGTTTTGAGCAGCCTTTTCATTCTTTCCAAGTCGAAATATCGGGAAGCACCCCCCTTCCTCCCCGGGCTGTGCAAATGAACAAAAAAAAAGGGCACCAGTACTTGAAACAGGAACAGGAGGGCGCACGACACACGACGCCTAGTATTTAAGGAGTTTTGGCAGTTCAAGCAGTATCCGTACGGCAGCAAGACAACCGTGCCCAAGTTCGTGTAAAGTGGTTTTGAGCGGCAAGACTTGTTGGTGGTGAATCTAGTGGTGACACGCCCTTTTCATTTTCCATTTTCCATCTTCCATTTTCTTTTCTCCTCCGGCCAGTAAGCGTCAGGCGAATGAATACAAGAATTGGCAGGTGGCAAGGCAAGGCAGATGGCCAGAAAACCAAAGTAATAGCGAAATTAGAGTTGAGGCGGCGTAAATCAAAAGGCAAACGCATCACCTAAACCCGGTCGTTCAAGGCAAAGAGAAGGTTAATAAGAAAAGCAAAAAAAGAAAAAAAAACAAACAACAAAAAAAAAGAAAATAATAATAGCCAGGAAGTCCAATCAATCAACATGCAGGGTGGACTTTCTTTCTGCATCCCTTTTGCCGTAGCCGTCTTGGCCAGCCCACAGCAAACTTTGGCGCTACTTCAAGTTTTGAAGTCTAACAAATTTGCAGCAATACTGGATGCTTTTGGATCGAATGCACATGATGCTTGGAGTTTATGGTGTTTTTTTCGCAACCCCCCCCCCCCCCTTCCTCCCCCACCCACTGGAAGGCCCTGACTCGGGTAGTTGAATGGTGGCATTTTCCCTTTTTTTGCTTTTTCTTTATTAAACTAGTTATCACAACAACAGCATACATAGGTATTTACCTCTTTGCTCTTGTCCCTACCTGCGCCTGCAAACTTCCACCTCCAGTGTGTCACTCTGGGGCTTGCTCCAACGAATGGCCGATCCTGTGGATGCTGGTTGCTGACGCCTCTTTTTTTACTAGCGCCCCTCTTCTCTCTCTCTCTTTTTTTTTTTTTTAAAGAAAAAAACATCCCCCTCCCAGCCTGGCTCATTATCCGCCGTCAGCCCCCCCGGCTCCAGCGGTGTCTCCGTATATATGTACTTTGTTGTTTCTGTACATGCACATTTGTTGAATAATAAAGAGAGCAAGAAAGCAGCTTCTGCGTTGGCAACTACACTGTTTAGCTAGCCCAACAACTTCCATATCCTTGCCAAAGCGAACCAAAAATGTACATTCATTAGCTGACGTTAGGCTCTTGGCTCGTTCCAGGCCTATTTCCAGTTTGTGCAGGTGGTGAGCTCTGGGCAAGGCAACAGGATGGACCGCATTGATAAGCCAGGCCCATGTGCACAAGAACGGCTGCGACAACCGCGGCCCTCTTCGACCCCCCCCCCCCCTCCTCTCCCCGGTTCCCATGGCCATACCAACTCACAGTGCAACTCACCCGTAGCCTCGAAAATGTTGCGGCGTCTCGCATGCTGCAAGCGAGCAGCCTTGCTCATTTCTTTCAGAGAAGATCCCTTTCTTTTTTTCTTTTTTCTTTTGATGATTGAGAAAGGGCAGGGAATTCTTCTTCCCTGAATAAAGGAACTGCTCAAGATCAGGGCAAGGCCGCAATCTCGCGTCCCGGGTGGCAAAGAAAAAGGACGGAACTATCCATTGCCCTGGGCTGAGTAACACGGCAATATGAGACCTTTCTCTCTCCGCCATCCCGAGTTCCTCATCTCGAGTTCATGGAGGGGAAAAGCCGTCGTGCCAGCCTGCCAGGCCACCCGCGGTGGGGACCGTCATCCTCATGCTCACTCATTTGTTGCACTGGTCACTGGTGTCCCCCTTTTTTTTTTTTCTCTTCCCAGCCGTGCAATTTTTCCCCAGTTCTTTTTGCTAGCGTTGGTGAGAGTCTCTCATGCCATTTCGTGCTTGTAACCTGAGCGAGCTATAAGTATTGATCCACTACAAACGGATAAGCAGTGATGAGTTATCGTGCAACACTGCTAGTTATTACTTATTTACGCCAAAAACAGCCACCAAAGAAAGGCCAACAGGGGGGAAAGAAGATACGGATACGTAGTCACGGGAGAGACGTGAATAAAAACTGGGTTCAAATACTCGAGCCAGCCATCCATCGGCTCATGAACAAATGGCACACCCCGCCGTCACAAGTTGATACAACCAAATCCAGCCATGTTAGTTAGCGCAGAGACCTACAGAGGTTGTGCAAGCCCAATATCGCCCACCCGCCCAAGATGCCCTTTGTCCATCTTTCATTGGAATGACTTGATATTCTTTTGATGGACAGGCAGTATTGCCCAATCAAGCATGAGGTGTTTTTGCTTGCAGTCGCTTTTTCTCGTTCCCGGTGTACGGAGCACCAATCGTCACTGCCGACTATCAGTATCCAAGCAAGTAGATGCACTTACCTCAGACAGGGGTCATGCATAGTAGTGGCGTCCCGCCTTCTCTTTTCCGCCTGGCCCTGACCAAGGGTTGCATGCATCCTGAATAAGTACTGCTGGTGTCGCCTCGAGACTTCCTCAACCTCGGGCTCTCTCACTGGTTGTTTGCTGGGCTGATATAATTATCAAATACGGAGTAACTTGGAGCTTGAGGATCTCACGAGTCTGGCCCTAGACGATTCCAACCCGCTCGCCAGTTTGAAAAGTGTTATGCCACCCACTCTGCATGCTGGCTGGAGCGATCACGGCTGCGGCTTGTTGAGAGGCTTTGACTCGTTGTCAGCAGTACTATGAAGCCGCGCGGCGACACCTTGTGCTACACAAATGCTCTCTTGTTTTCCTCTTGTTGATGACGCTTTGTTCCCTGTCAAACTGTATCAATTCTCATGGCTGGGAGCAAACCCATGACGCGACAGTATGACCCGGGCACAAGGCCACAATGTATTCTGGCTCTGCTGCAGTCAGACAGTTGCATCTTGTCCATCCTTAGCCAGCGCCTCGATGATATTATAGTAATTAATAACGATGACGACTTACAGCCGTGCCTCGGATAAGCCAGCTCACTTGGCTTTGCCAAGTTCTTATTACTGGTCAGGCTGCTACTCAATGAAGCGACCGCCTGCTGCGCCATTGGGATGCCGCGCCCGCTTGCCCCTCAGAAACAGGCGCTAACTAATCCGTAGGTACCTAAGAAATAGCACCAGCCCACCAACCCACGCAACCATGTACCCATCCCGCCACAGGGCACAGAAGCCGTGTCAGCTGGGCACGTCGGCTCGTCACAAAACGTTCTTCCTGCACACTACCTTGTCCTGAGGGCGAAAAAACATGCGCAAAGGCACGAGGCGCGGCCTGAAGGTCGCTGGGCTCTCGGTGCAGGACTCACTCCTCAGCAAGAGCCAAGCCAGGAATAGGCATGAGCCTAGAGTGGCCTACGCGTCCCATACCGCCGCACCACACCCGTCCCTTTGTTCAGAGAGACTGCAGGATTCCCGGGGCACTTGCTGCGTGTCCGCGTGTGAGTCTGAAAGGGCCTGACAACGGTATCGATACGGGACTGGCTCCACAGCATCAATAGGCAGCCAGCCTTCCAAAGTACTATTGGTGATTATCGGCCGTGTATGGATCGGAGTATGGCAGAGGCAAAAGGCTACATATACTCTTCAACATGGCTTTGTTGAAGAACTAGGAGGCTAGAACATTCTTCGTCAAGGATTTTTCGTAATCACCCAACACGTCACGTAATACGAAGCGTCTACTCATGGGGCGCATTCTCGCACAATAAATGGTGATGGCTGTGGTTTCGGCCTTGTCGAAAAGCTCTGGACTGGGGCGTCGTTGGCGCGAAGCATGCTTGTAGCTATTTACTGGAAAGTTCCAGTCTAATAATTAAAAGGCGGATCCGGCTACCTTTGGCGAGGTATCTCAGGGCGGGGATAATGCTGGACAAGGTACTTCGAGATTGCCGTCGCTCTGTAGTAGGCTGCGCAGTGTATTGGAGCCGCTCAAGGCGTACTTGGAGACTGTGTCGCGCCGGCAGTGTCTGATGAGGAGGCAAGGAGGATGCAGTTTGCGACAAAGCACAAGCACCAGTTTGGTGAGGCAATGTGCATTTTGTCAAAGGTGTGGTACTGTACTGTCAGAGCTGGATGAACGTCTGTGTGCTCCCTACTCCGTACGGATAGTGTTGATGAGGCATGTACCGTTGGGTAGTTTGTGGTGATTGTGGTGAGGACGGACGGGCCAGAACGGTGGAGCTTGCGTGCTCTTCTGCTTGCATATCCATCTGTATTCAGTTTTGAGCTCAAAGTAATAATGATAGGTGACAATTGGCCGACTTGGCTTGCGCCATGCCGGAAGAAACGGTAAGTTGGGTCAATGTACTGGTACGGGTACCCTGACGGAAGGGTGGCTAGCGCAGGCAGACTGGCATCTATGTATTCGTAGAGAGCCACAGCTGGGTACTTGTGTACATATTTTGTACATGGCATGGATCAGAGGCTCGGGGCTATGGCACGAATCAATCATGATTCTTATTTATGTGGTAGTGGTCGGGTGGCTCCCTTTTTTGCCGTGTTATGAGGGTGTGTCACCAGTCGGCTAGTGAGCGGCGGTCAAGCTTGATACTTGTAACAGGACGTGCAAGTTGAAAAAAAAAAAATGGAATAATGTGCCAAAGAGGGAACAAACAGCAATGGATAACTAAGATTGTAAAGAAAAGAAAAAGTAATCCAACAAGGGGGGGCCCCAAGAATGGGAAGCATGGGGTGGTTCGAGGCGACGACTGACCAGTGACAAGGCGGCGTGGCAAAGGCAGGCTCGTAAACGGGGCCGCTCCCTTTCCTGTGTCTTGTCGCAGCGCACTGGAGCCAGGCGCAGGTGCAGGCGCTAATCGTGATTGGAAAAGTCGCAGCTGCAAAGGGCATGGTGTTTTGGGGTTTTGGGGCGTCGGTCCAAGGCGTGGGAAGAGTAAAGGGGATAAATGTCTGGAGGGCCGAAGATATGAAGACGAGCGAGATGGCGAAACAAATAGAGGTCGATAGCAACGATGGTGATGGCGCTGGCCATGGCCATGGCCATGGCGATGACGTGAGCTTTTGATGATGTCGGTCGTGGATAATTCTGCACTGGTTTTGCTTGTGCATCTTGTCATGACTACCAGCACTCGTCCAAGGGAAGGGAGATACAGGGCTCACCTATTTGACTTTGAATTTATCATATTAATTGCTTCGAGCGAGCTGAACCGCTTCTGCTACCGCACCCTTGTCATTCAGCGCCCGCAGCACGGTCATAGACTCATGGGTGGTCCTTTGTTAGCGGCAAAGTACTAACGTTTTAGTGGACTGGGTGGTGGCACAGGGGCGCCGAGACCACTGCAACTGGCACCCACTGGTCTTTGCATGGCGCTGCTCAATAAACAGAGAGGGCATGTTGGAGAGCCTAAAAGAAAATCAAATATTAAAACATACGGATGGTTATCCAACTTCTTTGTGCATCCATGTGATCGGTGTGCATTTGACTCGATCCATTGAATGCAAATATATACAGAGATAAAGAAATACAGAAAGCGTGTCTGGCTGCATCTGTGCAGAGAAACAGCAAGAGCCAGCCAGCCATTCAGTCGGTACCTGCCATGGTGGCTTTGCAGGCACTTCACCCACCGTAATTAGTCGCGCACCCCCCAAAACTACCCAAAACCATCTGATTGATCCAACGAATTATTCATAATCACTTGTAGTACCAGCAAAATCACACCCCCAAATACTCCAAATACACTCCCCCCACCCGCCCTCCAACTTGGCCAACCACATCGCCTCCTCAACCTTGCCCATCTTCCATGGCTCCTCCGAGACCCTCCTCAAACTCTCTGCCAATGCTCCAATCCTCACCAGCCAGCTTCGCGACCGAAGCCTCTTGGAGCAGCCCACCCCGGGCCAGTCCTTTCGCGGCACTGTCGTCCTTCCTTGGGTCCGTCATCATTCACCACCTTGACAAAAAAACCACACTTGAACCCTGCTCTGTTCTTATTACCACTTTGTGCCATTCTGCTCCATTTTCGACCGCTCCCATGCTCCCACTCGTCATGGCCTTGCCCACTTGCACTTGACTTGTCGTCGCTCCCCTCCAAGCAACCATCTGTCTGCCCTTGTCTTCTTCCCTTCTTTTCTTTCTCTTCGTATCCCGTTCCCCCACCATCAGCCCTCTCCCGCAGACACTGGCAACACACTCTTCGCTCGAGCCCGCCTTAATAAACAGATTGCCCACCTCGATGCCTTGCCGCATGCTGATTTCACGACCGCCTTTCCTCAGTCCGCCTCTCCTGCTCCCTCCAACATCCGCCTCTCTCCCGACAAACGCTTGACTTCGTCTTCACTTACACTCGACGTTTGCAACGCACCCGTTCCCTGGCAGCTGCTCATCATCGACTTCCTTGCCGCCTGCCATTGGCTTCACTCCTCCCAGCCGAAAGAAGCAAACGGGCACGATTCTGACCAACTCGCAAAACGCTCGCCAGTCGCCCGCGATTTCGCCCACGGCGACCTCACCACGGCTCTCGCCTCTTTCCTGGCCTGTCCCTCCATGCCTGCTCAACTATTGACCACTTCTTCACATCATCCTTTTCCCACTCTCACCTCTGCTCACGAGCTCGGCCCCTGCTCATATGCTCACTCAACCGCCTCCTTCGACTTGAATACAGCATCCTCTGGCCACGGCCCTCTGGCATCTCGTGTCCGCTCTCGACCTCTAGCGGCCAACATGAGTGCCACATACCAATCCTCCTACGCCGCCTATGACCATGCTGCACACAATTATCCTGCTGCCGTTGCCCAACCAAGCAGACCCAAGGCCATGGCAGCAGACCCCCGAAGTCTCCAATATCTACGCTACCCGTCTCAGCCCGGCCAGCAGCCAGTGCACCAACAGTCTTTGTCACAGCCTCAGCACGCCCTCCGACACGACGTTCCCACCAGATCTCAGCAGCCGCCTAGGGATTCTCGCTACTTGGCGCGTCCGCCTACACCTTCTTCCGATACCACGATGCCAACCCAAGAAAGTCGCTCCAGACGAAACTCGGATACACTCATCTTTCACAGCCTCCAAATACCAAAATGTATTAGCCCAGCTGGAGGAAATCTGGCAGACTTTGCCGCTCAGGTAAATTTCTCTAGCCTGCTATTGCTTGTTGTACTTGCTAACACTGTTCAGATGACGTGTTTATTTTGGTTCCAGTCAATGGATGACCTGAAGAAAGCCGAATCTATCCGATCGATTCCCGCCGCTGCCACACTGCCTCGACTGCCCTCCTTGGCCAAACCGTACGACCAGTTTCGAAAATGGACTCTGAATGTACTCTCCACAACGCAGGTGACACAGAATGTCATCTTGCTCGCGCTCCTCTTCATCTATCGTTTGAAGATGTCAACCCCGCAGATTAAAGGCCGGGCCGGTAGCGAATATCGACTGCTGACTGTCGCTCTCATGCTGGGTAACAAGTGTAAGTACCCCAGCGCACACTGGCCACTAGTGATAAAAGCTGACTTGCCTTTAGTCCTTGATGATAATACCTATACCAACAAGACTTGGGCTGAGGTATCCTGCTTTGCCGTCCAGGAGATTCACGTCATGGAAGTTGAATTTCTCAGTAACATGCGATACAACTTGCTGGCTTCCAAGGAGGAATGGGATACGTGGCTGACCAAGCTTGGCTGCTTTCACGAGTACTATGACCGCGCCCTTCGTCAACCTGCCTCGCCTCTGCACATGGCTGCCAATGTAGGCATGTTACAGTCCCCGACATTGTCACCCAAGGCCAGCATGCTACCCATGCTGCCTGATTTACCACCCTACACTCCCACCCACACCAAGACGTTCTCTCCTACTTCAAGTCACTCGCAGGATTGGCACACTTACCAGGCAAACGCCGTCTCGCCGCTCGCATCGAAGCCTGTTCGCCTTGCTACTTCGCGCAAGAGAAGCCTCGAATATGATGCTGCCGACCACCCCGCCAAGAGGCAGATGCCCCCGCAGATGGCCCCTGGCATCGTTCCCGGTAACGGTGTCCGTCCTACTGGTTCTGTAGAGGGACGACCTCCCATTCCGCAGCTCAGCGTCGTGACGAGCCAAGCCCAGCCAGTCGCAACATCGTACCAGCCAGCCGGTCAGATTTATACTCCAAACTCCAACATGCCTCTTCCACCGCTCCAGCTTGGTGTCCGTGCCATGTCATCGGTATATCAGCAACCGCCCAGTGGTGCCTTGGCCCAACAGCAATCTCAGCCTCAGCATCAGCAGCAGATGATGCCGGCATCGACGATGTCAGCTGTCTATCCTGCTTCAGCGACGGCTGTCCATCCTCCTGTCAACCTAGGGACACCCAGCAAGCGTCGCAGTCCTGGCCACCTGGTGCAATACACATCATCGCCCATGGCGGAGGCCTACGGAGCGGGATCAGCCATGCATACACCTCTTGCACTGACGCCTTTGGCCAACTCGCCTAGCATTTACCTGCAGCAGCGCTCGAGCCCTTACAAGCCTATCCGACACGTCAACAGACTCCTGCATCCCGCATCGACATCTCTGGACCAGTACCATCTGTCTGTACCAATCCACCCCAATCAGATTCACTATCAGCCTCTGGGGCGACGCAACGACGTGCGCACCGGTGTGGTGCCCGAATTCGTCATGTACAACAGACAACAGCAGCAACAGCTGCTGCCACAGAGCCGGCATCAGGGCGTGTACCCCTAGATGTGGCCTGCGCTTCCGTTCTCAGCATCGAGATGATGCATACCCGACGTTTTCTTCTTATTTCTCAACATTCATGGTGAGACTGTTTACGAAAAGCAGTCTTTGCATTGTACAAAATATCACATGTTTCCTTTTCTTTTTTTTTTTTTTTTGCTCTTTTCTATCTAGCTTCTCAAGGTTTCGGCGTAAGGATTTATTGCAGCATTGTTTTTAGAAGTTGCATTGCATGGCATGGGATAGCATTAGCTACTGGCGTTGGTAAAGACATGGTAGCAGTACGCACAAAGGCGTGATTATTGACGAAGAGACTGGCTACAGACATGACCAGCAGGCCGTTACATGTGGCATATACTGGTCGCTGGAGAATTTGTTATTGCTTGATTGTACTCTTTTTATACGTGTGGCATAGGGAGTGAATAATTGGACGTAGTAGAAATATCACAGCCGCACGTCTTTGCTTGGCCTGTGATCCAGCCGCAACAGCGATGCAAGGGTTTGGCGATGATGAGGAGCAAGAGGCCAGGTGCTCAACACACAAGAACCAATAGATGTATTGATACCAGCACAAGTTATTCATATCTTATAATCTGAAAATTGTTTCATGTGGACGCGAATAAAGGTGTCAGCGTGGACAGTGGAGTACCTGTGACGTAGCCGTGCGGCCAGGGCGGATACGAGCAGGCAGAGAGGGCTTAATATCAGTAGCTTGGCCTCTTGGCCTCGTATCAAATCACACTGGAGGAGCCGTGCTGAGGATGGTGGATTATGTCGACAACGATTCGGAGCCATGCATGGTACGAACATTGTTTCAAGCCACGCGGTGACTCCAGAAATGTGCCAACAGAAAGAAAAGGTGTATTCTGCTGGTTGGCCAAAGCAGTGGGCCACGATAGAATTAGTACCTACTGTGTGACTGTCTCATGACCTTCTATCTCTACGAGCAACAACATGATTGATTCCCAGGTAAGCATAACCAAGTCTCAAACAATTCCCAGCTCATGGTTAGAGTCTTGCAAGAATATCTGCAGCTGACGGAAAGCAGCGCGGCAGAGAACTTTGACTTTCATCACAGGGACCTGTAGGGTATCGCGGCCACCATGGCAACCGCTCACGCTTAAGAAGACCCATATTTTCCCTTTGCACTTGCTCGTCGCTCATCTAGATTTCGAAACCCGACCCCCTTGAATGGCCTCAAGTTGTGAAGGTGCCCAAAAAAACACCACAACGGAGAATAAACCGCACACGTAAGGGTAAAAGGAGTCTAGCCGCCCCTTTTGACCGCAAGACGATTTCCAATCTCGAAATAGCCGCTCGCTTACTGTACCGATTCTTCTTCTTTCAGCAGCATTTGTTTCCATTTGCCCCGTTCCCCTGTTTCCAGACGATTCGGACCCCGAAGTCTCCGACTACCGTTGTCTGCATTTCGTCGCAAAGCAGAGCAGATAGAAACCAGAAGACTCGAGAGTACTGCTACTCGTCTTGGGCACGACGACTTCGTCTTCCCTGCCAGCCCACCAGTACACTTTGCCGACGACACTTCCTGCCAGACAATTCGAAGCAGACGCTACCAAAGCCAATCGATCACTCTTCCTGATACGCCTCTTTCCGAATTGCCGACGACAGAAACTCGAATTGTCACGGCGCCTCCGACAAACCGCCCACCATGTCGGGCTTTGGCGACTTCACCTGGATCTGCGAGAATGCGCCGCTGCCGCTGTGCGCCTCGGTCGGTCCACGGCTCGCCGGCGTCGGCCACGTCGGAATCGAGCCCTCATGCTACGCGCGCAACATCGAGCTGGCCAACACCATCATCTTCGAGGGCGCCGCCTCAGCCACGCACATCTTTGCGCTTTTCATGACGGTCGTCATGATCTTGCACGTCCGCTCCAAGTTCACCGCCGTCGGACGTCGCGAGATCTTGACCTTTTTTTATCTCTACATGCTGCTGTCGTTCTTCTCGCTCGTTGTTGACGCCGGTGTCGTGCCGCCCGGGTCCGGCCCTTACCCGTACTTTGTCGCCGTGCAGGGCGGCCTGACGAGCGCACTCGTCACGTGTCTGCTCATCAACGGCTTCGTCGGATTCCAGCTGTATGAGGACGGCACGCCGCTCTCGGTGTGGCTGCTACGCATGTGCTCGCTCGTTGCGTTTGCTATTACCTTTCTTGTCGCCATCGGCACCTTCAAAGGCTGGGCCGGCCTCTCGCCCACCAGCACGGTCGGCCTGTTTGTCGTCCTGTACCTGCTCAACGCCATCCAGCTGTTTGTCTACGTCGTCATGCAGGTGCTCCTCGTCACGCGCACCCTGCAGGATCGCTGGCCGCTCGGTGACATTGCCTTTGGTGTCTTCTTCTTTGTCATCGGCCAAGTCATGCTGTACGCCTTTTCCGCAAAACTGTGCCGCGCAATCAGCCACTATCTTGACGGGCTTTTCTTTGCCACTGTCTGCAACCTGCTCGGCGTAATGATGGTCTACAAGGTATGTTTTCCCATGACGACACAGCAAAAGAGAAGCTGCTTAATCGCTAACAAAACATCGCAGTACTGGGACTCCATCACAAAGGAGGACCTCGAATTTTCCGTGGGCACTCGTATGAACAACTGGGAGGTCAAGGAGTTACTTCCTGAGGAGGATCGCCGTGCTACAATGTACATGGACGATCCCTACGCTCAGACAACGGCCTACGACATGCCGTACTCGCCCACAGCACGCTATTCGGCAAAGTACTAGAGGTCGAGTCCGATAACTCTCCAAGCAAGAATTTGTGAATAGAGAAGAAAGAGGTTGGTACTTTAAGCAATGGGTGTTTTTGGTTGTGTTTTTGAGCGGCTCCCCGAGTTGACGGATCTGTATGTTTTTTCCTGTTGGAGAAACGGGAAGCTACTGGCGCATTGGATGCATTCCTTTTTGCATTATTTTCACTTTTTACAAAGCGTTTCATAATTATGGAGGGCATGGCTGGCTGACTGCTGGTTTGGCACGGCGCAGGCATGGCGAAGCAAGAGTTGGATAAAACCGGTTGTGAATTCTCCTTTTCAGATAACAAACATACGTAGGCTGATGACGAAAGCTCACAAATTAAAGTGAGCCGAATACGCCTCTCAATATAAATATTATCCCCTAGTCTGGTCGCTTGTGTAACGGGACAAGGTTGATGTCATCATGGGATCCGTCGCAATACAAGGGCGGTGAAACAAGCTTCCTCGCCTTTCGAATCAAAAATACAATCAGAGTACTCCGTACGGACTGTCGGTACTTCAGCACGGTCAATATAAAAGAAGCCCCCCACGAGAGGAGATTCTTTCGGGCTGGTAGCCTACTGAGACACGAGCACTGGGGAGGAAAGACGACTATGCAGGGTGACATGCGCCACCAACCTTAACAGCGACTTTCTTTCTAGAAGGCAAGGAAAAAGGGGGGAAGAGAGGGAGATCATTACCGCCGTTGTACGGAGTAGATGCGCCATTCTTACGTCTAGTCTATGTCGAGATCATCGTGCTCGGCCTCGAGGCGCCTCCCCAGGCTCGGCGTGCATGCATGCTGTCCGAGCACACTGTCCTGTACCCAGTACGCGTCGCCATGTAGAACGCCATGATAAAGATCGTCGTCGCAATGTCTGGACATTCTTTTCGTCCCATCTCTTCAGATGAAGCCCCGCGGCGGCTTGGCGGTTACGAACGAAGGGGGACATTGCCTGCCCCGAGCGCAGAGACGTGGCGTCTGCGCTTTGAGAGAGAGAGGGGGGCTCATGATCCGCCTCTTATTTGCTGCACGGATAATAAGTACTGTAAAGCGCCCGCTGTCCGACGATTCGTCTATTATTGGCAGGGAAAACGAAAAAGGCACGGGGCCAGGCATCCGCGCCGAAAAGAGGGCCATCGTGTATAGGCGACCAGGCCGCGGATCCCTCCTCCCCGCCCGACTATCATTCTCCATTTCCCGATTAGAAAAGGCGATGGTCCTGTGCTGTTGTGTATAGGGGGCTTTTGCCTCCTATTCATCACATCACATCACATCACGTAAGTGCAACGTGGTGCGCATCTTGGTCTACTTTGTGCCTTGCCCTTGTGTTGACTTGTGGTGCTGTCCCCAGGCAGACAATCGGAGAAGGTTCACAGGCTCACACACAGACCAAGAATTGTGTAAAGTCTCTGATGACGCGTTACTTCCTGATCAACCGTTTTGCACGGAAGGGAACATCAACTTGTGGCAGAGTAGATGAAGACCGTGTCAGGCCATTACCAGCCTTTTAGGACTTGCCGACATGACGTTCGCGGTTTACTGGTGTAACCTCATAGTACTTGCTACTCTAATAAAGAAAAAACTCGTCACGCGGAACGTGGCAGCATCACAGTCGCTGTTTCTTGGCTATGCGGACATCAGGCTCCTCATCCTCCTCTGCAATAAGTTGTCACTTGTATTGGTGGCACTTGGAAAGACCAAATCCTCCCATGTCAAAAGTGGAAACAGCAGGCAGGTCAAGCTCCAGACCCGGCCGATCTTGCTCTTTCGCTACCCCTCATCATGAAGATTGTCGTCGGCCACGGCGCCCAACAAGACCAACGTGGCGTAGGGCCAACTGCCCGGGGAGTACGTGGCGCAGAGGTTATGCGCTCTTATGACTAACTTCTGTGTACCATATCTGTATGTTGTAAAACATGATGTATGTTTTTTTGAAGTAGAATGAGGCAGCCCTCTGTAGCACCACATTTCTTTTTTTGACACACGGCATAGTCCAAAAGCAGGCAAGCAGGCATCGGGGACCAGAAGGAGTAGGTCCCCGCGTGCAGATATCATGGGTGTGCAGGCATTGATCCGTGCAGATGAGATGGGCGGGCCATACATTTTGACGCCGTATTCGTCTACCATGTCCTTTGTCTACCATGACCTTTTTACTTTGTGACAAGGGCCACTTCCCCTGCAATAGGGCAACGAAGCAAGACACCTAGGGCATACAGGGCATACCTGGTATGACTTCCTTTTCGTCACTAGTCCGGGAGACTATAAGCCGTGATGGAGAGCAAGAATTGTTCCACACTTTTCCTTTGTGTTGACGCGGCGTTGGTGCGGGCGCTCTGCTTGAGGCGGAAATAGGACCCGTCGGCGATGGGCTGGGTTTGGGGCCAAGCCTCGTCAACCGTCTGTGCTTCTTACGTGTATACATGAGATTTTCTCCACTGGGCAGCCTGGGCCCAACGATGATGTGGCTGCCCGCTTTTTTCGGTTGCCTTTTTGGTTTAACAATAGGCGCAAGTGTTGGTGGCTTGTTATATTCGTATACAAAGAGCGGAAAACGGAAGAGATTGTCCGATTCTCTCTTCTTTGGCTGTGAATCAGTGGCGAAAAGCAAAAGTCCCTACATTGTCCGTAGCATGCCACAAAGATATACAAGATGTCGACCTCTAGATAACGTAATGGCTCGACCAGGCTTGTTGGTAGCTATTGAGGTCTGGGTTGGCTGTCTTGCACACCCCCAGCCTTTCGGGGACGACTCTGCGGAGGCTTGCATAGGGCGCATGCACAAGGTAGGCACCCAACACTATTTTTTTCATCCTGCGGGATTTATGTATACTAATGGCTGCCTCTTATGAACTTGACACATGCTAGCAGTGAATCAGAGATTTACAAGCCAGCGATTCTAGAAAGCATAGTGTGTTTCCATGGCGTCGAAGTCGTAGCGTCTGGGTATTAGCCTCGTTACAAGTAAATAAAATAGGTTGCTATTATCGAGCGCTCAGGCGGGATCGTCCGACTTATAGGGCAGGGGAGGCTGCGGCCGGCTATCGGTGCCTTGTAGCGTCTGGTATAGAGTAGGCTATAATAATATGAGGTTCGGGCTAATGAGAAGGAGGAGCTGCGTCGGGTGCAACAATTTCTAAACCTACACAGCCGCGAGTTCACGCCGCAGCCCATTCATATAGGGGCGACCCTGAGGGTCGAGGGGGACAATAAGTTGCAGAGGATGGCGTGGAGGGTCGGATAGAAGACATTGTCAACGACTCAGTGATGATGAAAAGGGTCGAGAACAAGGAGAGAGTGGGAAGTTTGCTCACGATGGCCCGTGGCTCATTTCGCTGGGCGGCAACTTTTTTTTTTATCTTCTCGTCCCCTTGTCCCAGCCTTTGCTCTGCTGCGGCCGCTCCTTCGTCACAAAAAAAGGTGACACCAACCACATGTATCCGCAATAATCACGGTTTGCTACTGGATACCGAATTACTGGTAACGAATAGCATCGCATGCAAGTTAGGTGCTAATAAGAGTGTATAGGGAGAAATTTTGACCCTCCCACCCAGCGGCCCCCCGCCCTAGTGTGACTTTTTTCTTCTTATGTGTCTTTGTTGGTAGTTCTAGTGTTGGCAGAGGGAGGAAGGTCGTTGCAGAATCCTCCACGACTTGATCGGCCACCAGGCTTTTGATGATATTTTAGTAAAAAGGACAAAACGTATAGTACTGAGTAATCCCGTATTCACGCCGTTTGCCTCGGCGGCTGCGTCTATGGCTCAGCTAAGCCCACTTTGGCCCCCACGGCTGTTGGCTGGGACTGATGCTTATTGCGCGCGCGTGCGTGCGATGGTGCGCTGCCACTAGATACTTAGGAGGTGAGAAAGTGAATAAATGAATAAATATATCAAATGACTTGATCCTTTTTCCGCGGCACTCTATCTTGCCAGCTGGCTTGCATCACAGACCGGCTTCTGGCTTCCGGACGACTCCACTCTTGTTGGTTGAGTCGAGGTCGCCGTTTGTATTGTCCAATTTGTCTGCCCCCCCCGGTTTTGTCTGATACATTTCTACGAATACTCTCTTCCTCTTATGCCCTCTTATCTGTCCTTGCCTGCTGATACCGTGGATTTTTCTTTTTTCTACATCGTCACACCTAGATATCACACCCCTCGCCATCTCAGCCGCGTTGGGCAGGCGTCTATCCCGCACACACAAATACACCCCCCCCATCAGCCTAAGCCCTCACTCTCTGTGTCCCCTATGCCACCGTTCCCCCAGCCCGTGTTTGTCAACATTTGATTATCTACACTATATCCCAATCACAATATTTCGAAGAGTACAAGCCCCCCGTCCGTCACCGCTGGCTAGCTACAGACGGCCCCCGCTGACCTGCATCATACATGGGGCACGTGCTTTAAGCAGGCTGCGCCGCCACTTGTCGGACCTGTATGCTTTTAGCAGGCTATACGCTTGTGACTTCGATAACAATAATAAGGCAAAAGGCAGCCAACCAACATTCGCTTCGCTCTTCGTTTCTTCGACTTTTCATCACCACCCTTCTCACACCCACCTGGCTATACAAAGACCAAGTCAACATTATAGTGACTCTTCTACACGCCTAAATGCTAGTGACCCCTTCATATATTCCTATCACTACCCAGGTAAGTCGTCGTTCCTGCCTTGGAGGTACAGGGGTTGTTTGCTTATCACTGCGGGCGCGGTGTTGACCCGTTATAGTACCTGCTCCTCCGCCCAGGAGCCAACCCGGCTTGGCTGGCTTCAACCATACTCGACTTTCCAAAATACCATGGAAAGTAGAAGAGACAGCAGTATCGCAGCCCCTAAGGAAGTTTCCATGTCACCTCTGCCGCCGTCCCAACGAGCCGAGATGTGGGACATTGCAGAGGACGATTTCTGGCGCAAGAATGCCGTTCAACGCCAGGAACAGTTTGCCCAAGCCTCACAACGCTGGAATCACGATAGATCATCAACAATCACCCACATTCGGCACCTAGAGGCCGAAGCGCGTGAACTGAGAGAGAAAGAGGAAAGACTAAGCCGTGAGCTCATGGCTATCCGAAGTCAGGCGGCACTTGTCAATAATACGTATAATCACGAGGCCCAACGCTTGAACAATGTCGACGCTCAACATGAAATGGAGAAGCAACAACTGGTCCAGAAACAAGAAAAGATTCAAGATAAGATGCACGACTGGTTCAAGCAACGCAGAAATCAGGATGGCGTCCAAGAACGACAGTGGGCTCTGCCAGAACTTAACGACAAGAGACCTCCAGAGAGGCAACAGAAGCTGCCTTCGCTGGCTAATTTACATCTGCCCAGGGAATCGCCTAAGCACGACGATAGAATTGTTGCCATTATCGACTCCGATGGAACGATACTTGATAAGCTCGAATACACTAGACTGTCAAATGAACGCACAACAAACATATCATCCCGAGCTGTTCTCCAGCCAATCAAGATTCGCAACGCCCAACGGTTCTTTGATGACACAAGACCTAGCATCTATAGCTTCGCCGACGGCAAAGGCACTGGCTGGATAGCTTGCATGATACAGGCGACCGGCTCTGCTCAGAAGAAGAAGTGTCAAGGCTGCAGCAATAGCGAAAGCCCGTTTGAGGGTTGTATTGCTGTTGGTGGCCGTCTTTTTCCAAAGTGCGGCAATTGTGAGTGGAATGGCATAAGCTGCCAAGGACTGGAGCCTTTGTCTCCCAACAGCATACTTGACCGCAGATCATCTGCCCTCGCACCTCTACGGATCGTGCCGCATTCGACGGCCAATCTCAGCATGTCTGGGCTTAGTCTCAAGTCAGCATCTACTACCACCACACTGGCTGATATGCAAACACTGGCAGCGGAGGCCTCTGCCAAAGCGTATGCAACACACTGCGGCCCACCGGCGGTATCTGTGTCTGGTTTCAAACCTGTGAATCAGACTACGAAGTATGAACGAGACTCCCCAATACCTAGCACCGTTACCTCTCTAACGGCTTCTAGTACCACCAGCTACCCACACGGCTCGAAAACGTCACCCTCTAGCTGCCCGACCTCGCGACAAATGACTCCCTTGACGTTTCGGTCGGTGGAATTTGCGACACCAGGCTCGTGCGACATCACAAAAGAGACCCTTATCTTACGACACAACGGCAGCTTTTATGTGTATCCCAAGTGTATTGAAGGAGTGCCGGTTGAGAAGATTACACCTAGCCATCCGTACTGGGAACCTAAGTGGCCCGATCTACGAACTTTGGTGGAACCCGTCCTACGCTCGTGGGAAGAAAAATATCAAGCAGCCGAGGAAGCCAACAGACGGGGCGAAGCTGTTGGCAGCGTCAAGTACCAGTACGGCCGCCAAGTCAACCGTGGAAACAAAATACTCAAATTTCTGGAGCAAGGCGCAATCAGCCCGTATCAACTCCTTAGCAAGCGGTTTATGAGTGTAGGAAAGGGCAGTATTACTTCTTATGATACTTTATTTCGTCTCTGCGAGACGATTGAGGCGCTTGCCGACTACAAGACAGATGTTGAGCCCGTTGATTGGCTGCGTCAGCGCTTACACGAGCTGATTGAGGCGCAGGGTACTGGCTTTAACTTTTCAAAGACTATTCACGACTTTTATAATGATTCCAAACTCGCCGCACTACGGCAGAGATCGGGATTCAAGAGTATCGGGCGACCTTCGGGTATCAAGATGCCGCGGAAAAGGACTGGGAGTGTGGATGAAGCCACGCCCTCGGCCCCGCGTGCGCGGAAACGCAGAAAAGCAAGCTCGTACGGCACGCCAAGCCCGGCGGCTGAGTCAATTCACGAGGCTCGTACAACTGATGGCGACGTAGAGGAAGGCCCAGTTGGCAAGAAACAAAAGGCGGCGGCCAAAGTCTTGGATAGCCTGGAGACGGGGGAAGTTTCGGACGCGGACTCTTGGAGTAGGGCTCCGATTGCGCAGTTCGACTTCCGCATCTATCAAATAAAGACGCGGCTGTTTACGAGCTCAGAAAAGGTGACACAGTACTGGGGCTGGGTGGCGGAGCGCAACATGTTTGAGCACCAGGTCCTTGAGGGGACCGACCCGGTGAGGTGGGGTGTGCATCGGGAGCCGATTGACTTTAGCCTGCGTCTGGAGGACGTGGTCAAGATCTCGTGGAATCTCAAGGCGTTGCGTGTCTATCTGGTGATGAGCGACCGGCAGATCTGCTTCGAGGACGACAAGCCGAGGGGAGACGTGATGGTTTCATTTAAGCGGGAGAATACGATGCGGCGATTCATCAAGTTTTGCCGAGGCCAGGAAATCCAGCTCGTGGAAGAGACTTGGTGAGTTGTCGACTTTTAATTTTTGGTCTAACGGCTGGTGCTAACAGCTTGTAGGAAGAAGATGGAGCATCTATGGGGGACGATGCAGTCGGAGCGTCTGCCAGGGGGTGACGAGGAGCCCAGCGCGCGGCTAAAGGAATAGCTTTCCAGGCCAGAGCGACAGCCTCTCGATTAAAGGCATATTGAAAATTTCCAGGATGGTAACTATGCTGTCTGTTGGATTCTACACGGAGCATGAGGATGGGTGGATTTTTGCGTAGCGAGTTGTCATCAGGACGGAATGTGTGGGCTTTTGTAAACTTGGAAGCTCTTTTTCTTTTTCTTTTCTTTTTTTTGTAGGAGTGATTCTGTGGATGGGGCGGGTAGCAAGCAAGTCGACAGTTGTCTGATTCTTCATTTTGTTTTTTTACGGTAGCGAAAACTGACTGGTATGGGAAAGTCTGGCCGAACCAGACAAGATTTCTTTGACAGTGTAGACTTGAACCACAGCGGCGTCCAAGAGGTGCGAAGGCTTTCCTAGCTGATTTGCGTGGCTCGGTGCTCGGCGCTCGGTCTCAACGGGCGGGCAAACGACATTGAATTTTTTCTATATTTACTGGCGTGGCGCCACGACAAGTTGAGACGACTAGGTTATGTTGTAATTGAAGACTTTAGCTATGATTAACGACAGTGCGCATACCGGCTGGACCCGCAAGAGACATCCACTTGGTACGTGTTTGCTGTTCACGAGGGATTGCAAGTGAAGCCATCTTCTGTTGTTTTTACTTGGTTTGCGTTTGCAATTGGGTCTTGCAATTCGTGTCCATGCACGTTTTGCACGCTAGCAAGCCTTTGCTTCGTAGTTGGTCCGCAGGTTGACAAGGGGCTGAAAAAAAAAAAAAAAAAGAAAAAGGTCCCGAGATCGAGCCTGGATCAGATCATTCCTTGGCTTGCTGTTCCCGCGGTGGCTTGACTATTATTTACCAAATAGACAGGGACAGCAAGGTTTTCTTTTCTTGCAGCCCGTCGGTTGAGTGGGTGGCGTTGACGTTGTATTCTTAGCTAATGCAATGCGGGTAGTCCTGAAAAGAGTTGTGGCGACGGGCCGGAGGAGGGAATAATATGGAAGATGCGAGAGGGAACGATGAGTTGATCATGATGGACGGACTCGGAAGCAAGTGGCTGGCTGGGACGAATCGGCAAAATCGGCAGAATCGTAGCAATCTGCAGCTGACACCGCCTCTCTTAAACACGAACTTGGCCCCAGAAGCACAGCAACGAAAGCTGTAAATTGGTCAGCGTGGCCCAACAAAATCACCACATTGTTGCATTGGCGAGGCCCTCGAGTTTTCGTCTCGACCACCGAGTTTTTACATAATAAAGTGGAATGGCAACACCAACTTGTTGTGTAGTGTGTTTGTGTGTCAATTAATTATAGCTGTCACCAGACGAGCTGGCACCACCACCCGTGCAGCTGCATGTTGGTGGGGCCGGGCTCCGAATCAAAGCGGCCCATCGGCCGAGTGGACTAAAAAAAAAGTTTTTTTTTGCTTGTCCCACTAACTAATGCGTAATTAGGTTACTAGGCCAGGCACGTTTTCCTTGTTGTCAGGCACTTGATGCAGGAAGAGGAAAGGAAAAAAAAAAAGAGTGGATTCTTTTTCTGCTTCTTGAACGGTCTGGCGGGATCCACCCATCCCGAGCACCGTAACGTTGTGGGTGTGTACTCGCGGCTTAAGACGGTGATGATCGGATAGTTGGCTGGTTAGCCCAGCGCGTTGATCCAGTGAAGAAGATTTTTTTTCAGATTTTGGGCTCATGTACGAAGTCATGGGCGCCAGAAATCAGAGTTTTCAAAAAAGTTGCCTCTTTTGTTGATGTTTTGTATATATAGCTCCGTTGCTCACCTCCTTCGTTACTTCATTCCGTTCATCACCAGCATCACCACTTACACGCACACAACACATCCACACACCAGACAATCAATATCCCCAACCACAAATCACCACTACACTTTGAACGAAACCCCCGCCCATCTTCTCATTCAAAAAACCACTACAACACAAGAAACGAAGAAAAAAAAAGACAACAACACTCAACATGTACTCTGCCGAGCTCGTCTACATTACTCCCTACCTCATGTCCGCCGAGAAGCGCCGCGAGGTCAGCCGCATCAACAGCGCCGCCTCATCGCGCAAAAACTCTCTCGTCGCCGCCGGCGAGTCCACGGCTACATCGGCCGTCCCATCGCGCGCCGCGTCTCCGGCTCCGAAAAAGGAAAAGAAGAGCAAGAAGCACGATCCCCTGCGCTCGGCCGTCAAGATGAACATCAACTCTCGCCTGCTGTAATAAGGGCATGGGGAGAAAGTAGGCGGGCCTTTTGTTCTCGCACGGCAACATGCTCTTGACGACTAATGATGTTTGGACACGCACACACACACACACACACACATGTGAATTGGGAAAACGGTTCATCAAAAGTTTTATTTAATAATGCTCACTTGGTTGAGGGAAAGTAACGTTTGGAAGCATACTACAGATATACCCTCTTAATAATACTATAATAATTCACTTGTTAAAAAAACCTAACAATAAAAATGTACGCTCTCGTATCAGGGAAATGAAAATATCCTAAAAATGTACGCTGCGCTTCTTGTTCACCTTGTGTTCCTTGTCGTCCTTTCCATGCAGCAGCGATCCCAGCGCATTACCCAACTTGAACGCCCGGCCGTGCTGCTGCTGCTGCGACGGCTGCGTCGGCTGGAAATAGCTGCTTTGCCCCGACGGCCCTGTGCTGCTTGGTCGCGGCGGCAACGCGGGCGTATCCGCCGGCAGACCGTACTGCTTCCGCAGACGGTCCGTCTCCTCGTCGATGGCGGCCTGCTCGCGGCGGCGACGGTCCTCGTCCTCGCGCGCCAGCATGGCCTGGATGCGTCGCTGCTCCTCCTGGTCGCGGCGTTCGCGCTCCCGCGAGGCGCGCTCCTCCTCAGCAACCATGGCCTGCAGCCGCTTCGTCTCGGCGTCAATGGCTGCCTGCTGCTGCGGGTCGCGGCCAGCCGGCGACGACGACGAAGAGCCCGGACGGGGTCGGCTCGGTGGTGGTGGTGGAGAACTATCGCCGAGAGCGCCAGATGCGTATGCTAGCTGCGCAGGCGGACGACCTCTGCCTCCTGATGACGGCGACGGCCCTGATGATGATGACGGTGGCGGCGGTGTGGACGCAGTCCTACTTTCTGCGGAACCGACAGGCACCGGGGCGCCAGACGTGTTAAAGGGGTTCTGCTTGGGCATCAGGTACAAGTCGCGAATGACCTCGGCGCTGAGTAGCAGCACCACCTCGAGCCCCTTGCGGTCCTCGACCTCGACACGCGCCATGTTGGGTTCGTATATCACCACGGTGCTCTCGTGCTTTGATGCGTGGTACATGGCGACGGTAATATCGGGCTCTTTGCTCTTCTTGCCGCCGAGGCAGCGGCCTGTCATATAACACGTCATGTCCTTGCTCAGCCTCGAGTCCCTCTTCCAGCGGAAAAGCACCGTCGGCGTCAGCTCCGCGATGCCCGCCGAGGCGCCGTCCTGGTCAATCTGCGAGGCGCTCGGGCGCTTGAAAGTCTGCTCAGGCAGCTCAAACTCCCACGAGTCCGTCTTGAAGCTGCTCCTCTGCAGCTTGAGGGGTATCGTCTGGTCCGGGTTGTACAGCGAGACGGGGAGCACGTCGGGCGTCAGGGGCACGACCGTAGACACGCCGCCCTGAGCGCGCAGCTCCGCCGCCGACAGCGACGGCTGCGTCCACTGCGGCCGGATCAGCACCTCGCCGTAGATGACCGAGGCATAGTGCACGTCGACCAGGCCCAGCGCGTACTGGTTCTTGGCGTCGCTCGCGGCGGGCCGCTTCAGCAGGTATTCGGCGGAGGGCTCGGAGCCGTTGTGCGTAAAGTAGAGGAGCGTGTGCAGCGGGTTGTTGGACGAGGCTTGGAAGCGAAACGTGGGGAGGCTGTCGTCGAGCATGGCGGATAGATCCCTGCTGCGATGGCTTGCGGTTGATGTTGTGTCTATGAAAAGCAGAAGAATTTCGCGAGAGGGTATAGGAGTGAAAAAAGACTGATGAAAAGGTCGTGAGGTCGTAAAACGCAGAGTCGTTGTGGTCAAGCAAAGATGCGGACGTTGCAATGTGAGATGACGACTGTTGTGGCGCAACAGACCAACTAAGCCGCGGGCAGCTGCTGCGCCACGCTGTCTTGACGAGGGGCAGACGTTGGTGGGCTGTGCTGATACAACCTAAGAATAGCACCCGTCTTGCCAGTGTGCGTCAAGTCCCCATTCTGAATGATTGATCAGATATATTCGGCATCCTCCTTCGGCTCGCTCCCACTGCGAAATATATCGTTGGATCGCGCTCGTGCTAGAGCTTAAGCTTCGAGCGCCGTCTCCCGTCTAGCCCGACGCCGTTGGCGACTGCGACGGAAACACGGGTACCAGCAACAGCAAGCCAGCGCAACGGGGACCCCAATGGCGATGCCGATGAAAAACCCGCGAAGGATTTTGTCTGAGATGCTCCCAGTTTCCGAGAGTCGCCTGAGTTGGAAGAATGGATCGGCCGAAAGGCCAGCGTCGCTGACGCCATTGGTCATGGACCTCGCAGCGACAGCGGACGATGCGGGTAGCGGTGCCATCTCGGAGTATCACATATGCACTCTCGTTTCTTGTATTTCACACTCTCGCGAAAAACGCTTTTGATTTGAGCGAGTTTGGAATGTAGGATTCTTGCAGCAACCTTACAGGATTAATGTGCTGCCCAGCCTAGCGCAGGCAGAGCGTTTTTCAGCCCATCTTGGCGTGGCTTGTTGTTTGCACTGGACAAAGTGCCGACGAGAAGCCAAGCAAGCCACCACGCAGGCGCGTGCTTCCGCTGCTGGTAACAGTAAACTTGCACGACTCCGAATTGAGCCGCGGCGCGCAGCCCAGTCTCGGTGCCATGTCGCACTTTTCGCTGAGTCTTTTGAGAGCTGCCAAGCACCAAAGTGGTGGAAGTGTGGCACACGAATAGACCGGTTAGTCCACAGTGACCTGTCATACTTCACACTGGGTAATACCACATCCAGGGTGTAGGCCACACATTCTCAAAGATTGCTACCTAACAGAGCGGACAAGCAGTGAAGAGAGAGGAAAATTGTTCATTTTGAGAAATCAGGGAAACCAGGAATAATAAACTTTGCATTCATTACCGCGTGGTGTTCTCTATGACCAACACATGGACAGCTAACTCTTTCCAGACTAGCTTACCAGGTTGCCGCCAGGCCCTGCGATCTCAAGATCTAAACAATACATAATTTATCTTGGTAGCGATACTTCATCATCGCATAAAGAGCCGGTCTGTGTCCAAACCACGGGTCATCAAAATGATTGAACTTGAGAGTTGCCCTGATGAACCTGAGGTTATATCTTATCACTACATGCTATTTGAATCAATACTCTGAAAAGGTCTAAATCTATTCCTTCACGAGACGGATAAGGTCTGGCTCAGACAGCTTTGAGAGGCCGAGGACTTCATTATCCACTTTGGTGAATGCCGTTCCAAAATTCCCTCCAAAGACCGCGCGTCTGATGAGCTTGGCAGCGTATTCCTTCCAATCCTCCGAGGACTGATGAAAAGCTTCGAAGCCTTCCCGCTCCAAGTCTTCAGTTTTGACAAAAACTCGCTCAATCTGATCATTCTTCCCAGACCAATTAAGCAACTGGTTCTGCGTCACCCTGGCCTCTTCCGCATAGACATGGCGGTTCTTGGTCTCCTCTGCGTGCTTGAGAGTCCCAACCACCGCACGGCCTACACCCGCGAGAGTGTTGGTACTCACAGGGACGTCACCACCATCGTAAATCGTGGTGGGCCCTTGGAGGTTGACCAGCAATCCATGCCTGATACCCCAATCGAGGAATGGCCCAGTAATAATTGCAGTGTAGGTAAAGTTCCTGTCTTTCTTGGAGAGCTCTTCGAGTCGCTTGACCAAAGTAATCTTGTCACTGAAGGCCGGGAGTCGAGCAGTGTTGGGGTTGGCCGTGTCGCAACCAAATTCAGATGGAATGAACCGCTGAATTCCAGCTGCATGAGCCGCCTCCACGATACGGAGATGGATGTCCAGAGGAATGACGCCAACTCCTAGCACATTGACGAATGCATCATGTCCCTTTAGCGCGTTGACCAGCGAGTCTAGAGAGTTGAAATCCACCACTTGAACCTGGGCACGCACATCTACTTGACTGGAAGCTGAACGACCAAGGACGGTGACTTGAAAGTCAGCATTCAAGAGTTCCCTGACAATTGCCGGGCCGAGATTGCCGGTTCCCTAGGAGAATGGTCAGTAAATTGGTCAGTATGGACGGGATATGCAAGACATACTCCTGCAAGAGCAACCCGAGTGATGGCCATGTTAAAAGGGGCAGTTAGATGGAATAGGTATGGAATGGGATAAGAGTATGATACAGAACATTTTTTCTAGCGAACAATGCCATCTGTTTATATATTTTGTAAACGAAATCATTCACTCACATTGCGTTATAGAACTTGTCTACGCTACCACACTGATTATCAATCAGTAAGGAATCTCGACTACGGAAGTATAAAGTATGGTACCAACGCCACACTAGGTACGAAAATCCTAATAGGAGAGTCTGTGTCAGTGAAAAAAAATAACCTTTGAAGGTGTTGAAATAACTAGGCGCCCTGCCAAGGCGTTGTCAACGATGACAATTACTAAATCATCTTTGTTTTCTAATGTAAACTACACCGTCAGTCATGAATTCAGCTCTGACCGCAAAATTACTCCATAAAGGAATTAAAATACATGACTACATCGAGCAACTTATTCGGCTGCCGAAGCCATACGGCTACTTGCGATGGGATGGCCTTTCGCAGCAATGACCCTGCTAATGTGTTGGTAAAACCTACGGCGAGACAGCTCGGATTTACGAGCCACAACGCGCAGTCTTTCACATGAATTCTCATTACTAAACTAAGAAGTTTCATTGAACCGGAGTTTTCGAATCTTTCAATTTTCTCTTGTCTTTGGGTGCAGTCATGTCCGCGGGTACGCGTCGAAAGTTTTCCACCTGATTGAGTTTAGTAAAGTGTGGCACGCGTGATGGGCATTAAACTTTCGGGGCTCGGTTTTAAGATCTGCTATTTCACACCGGCCAGTGCCCCTGTGGGATTATCAATCTTCTAGCTCTTCTTCGCCGGATTAACAATCCTCATAGCTCTGCCGCGGGATCAGCATATCTTGGTACATAGCTCTTCCGCGGGATCAGCGAATCTCAAAGCCCACCCCTAGGATTAGAAATCATGCGGGCAAAAAAGCGTGCGCAATCTGCTACATAGATCGGTTGTTAGAATGGTTAGCGCAAGCTTCTGAGTCAAGACGATCGGTCTCTTTTGCAGTTTTCACGCCTGGATCAACGAAGTTTCAAGTCACGGCTGCCGGAGTTGAGAAGACCGACCTCATCACCCAGAGTGATGCTGGGAAGAATGGAAAGGTCTCCGTGTCATACGTTGGCAGCTTGGGCCACTGATTTACTGTCGCTTAGATGCGGAGGCTGGGGCAGGGGCGCGCCATGGAACCTTGGGGAGAGAATTTCTTTTTAGAGAATTAGCACAACTAGTTAGGCCAATGAAGGTCCTCAAGGTCAAGTTTATTTCGTTGGCGTAATGTATTAGCAGATTAGATGCTTGAGCTAATTGAAGTATGAAAATGCGAAGTGGTATCTTCGTTTGGCAATGTTTGTGCTGCCATAGTATGTACAAATTTTAATGTCAGTTAGATGCGAGAAATATATCTCGTGCAGAATGTTGAAAACCCCATTCATGTGTCGTTTTGGCCTCCTCGAGAGGCATCTGATCCCGACCATAAAGCTGGAAAGGTTTACTCTCTGAATCGCTAGGGCTCTCAGCTGCCTGTATTAGTGCTGATGAATAGGCAGCCTGGAGCAGCATAAGATTTGTGTTGAATACCTCTTTCGCTGTTTTGGTATTCTGTCTGGCTCGAGCGGAGGGTGCCGGCCGCGGCACGGAAGCGACCCGGCCGTACAGTTTCCCTACTTCAGAAGGTGCTGACTCGAATATGGGTATGAAGGATTCAGGCTCGAAACTGTGAGTTTCCAGCATTCAGCGCCCACAGATAGCGAAGCTGACTACCCGGGAATAACAATTGAACGTGGGTACAGCTTTTGTGCACCGTTCGAATTCCCAGCTGGAAGCTACTCAGAGGAGGCGTGCGGAATCCCGAGGTCCGAGGCGTTGAAATATCCCATCTTCGTTTCAATCACCGTCTCTCACTGCCCTCTCGCGGAATAGAGTCATGTTGTCAAGAGGCTTTGCGTTTTCTGGTGCACTCCCGACATACTCCCCCTGCGGGAACGGTTGCCGGCGCTGAAGAATTCCAATGAGGCGGTTGAGAATGGCGAACTCGGCCTTGAGCTTTAGCCCATATATGCATGGCTTCAAAGCAGCTTGCAAATAGAAGAGATCGGCGCATTGAATACCGAGTAGTATAATATCGAGGACGATGATGACAATGTTGACATATATGAGATGGCGTAGGACCGGAGACTGCTCCTTTGGCGGGGGCTCGTCGTTGCTCGTAGTTGAAGAAAGTGACCAAAAGCGCAGCTGTAGTGGACGGATATCCTTCAAATATTTGTAAGTCTGGAAGATGTACAGCAAACTCAGTGAGATCTCTTGAACAAAGTAGACGACGAGCTGAATCCGATCCCATTTGAGGTTAAATGATTTTAATCCGGGGTTCACATTCGTCGCTTGCTAGAAAAGGTATTTTCGTCAGAATCTATTGTGGCGCGATGTGGGCAGAATGTTCTGTAATGACTTACTGCTAGAGTGCCAATGACCATGGTCGGAAAGGCGAAGACGATGGAGTTGAAGATGAGGACGTATTTGATGATCTGTAAAGTGTTTGTGGCGCGCATGAGCAGATGCAGTCGCGAATAGAGAACCCAGCTCTGAGGGACAACCATCATGAACCAAGTTAAGTAGATCATGACGATGGATGGAATGGCATCTTTCCAGACATTAAAATCCGCAAGCAGCATGAATATGGGTTGTAAGATGACACCCCAAGAAGCAATCAGGCAGGACCAAAAGTACAGCCCTTGTTTTCGTTTGAAAAGGATAAATAGAGACACGTTGATTTCGATGCCAATGTACCATGCGACGGAGGAAAGGCCAGCCATAGCCATGGCCAAGGGGAGGTCGTTCTGAATGTCCTGCATTGCGTCGTTGTGATGTCTCGGAAAAGGCGTGTGGCGTATGTTGTGCTTGTATCCCGACGGTGGCGGCGGCAGGCTGGATGAGCATTGACCAAGTTGTGCAACGCGGGGGAAGGAGATGTGCCCGACTCGATTAGATGTCGTGAGATGGCGAGACGGAGCGAAACGGCCACACTTTGATATTCCACTGCATGCCTCAGATGCGCTCAGAACAGACAGAATGCACCCTGTGCAGAGGTGACATGGTGCCGACTTGTAATTGCAAAATACAATGATGAAGGACGACAAGTTGACAAGACTGATTTTTGAATGTGGGTTGGCCCAGTTAACAGGTAACTATAAAATAAGGGGCTTGGCTATACCATGTCCGGCGACCGATAGCCAACCTAACCGAGTAAATATCACGCAAACACGTAACTGTACCTGCTGATTCTTAAACACGCTAACGAGAGGCCCCTGGCTGTCAGGCCAAAGTCTGTTGCTTCGCCCTTGGCAGAGTCAAGGCAATTGCCGATTCAGAACTGTCAAACGAGACCCTGCCGAGTTCCATGGGCGGCACGGAAAATAGATTTCTGATGTCAGAACGAAACAGAGGTTTCGTTACAGCGAGACTCGTTTAATTTTTGCCTGTCCTCTTCCATCGTCATTTGCTCCCAGACAACCTATACACTTTCGAGACGGCGCTGGCAGGGGAGTTGCCCCCCATGTCTCAACAGGGTTGGAAATGCGACGCGTAGCGGTTTTGTGACCTGTTGTAGTAATTACTATTCTTTACAACTCCCGACATGAAGCCTTGAACATTTGCTGAGAGAATTCGTCCAAGTTCTCACTAGGTTTGCGGGCAGTCGCTTAATTGTCGGGTAATTTTGTGTTCAACTGGTATTTAACAAGTATATAAAGAACAGAGGAAAGAAGAATACACAGTACAAATGGCGAGAAAAATAGTTGCCTCCTTGTAAAGTTCAAAGCGATTAATTAATACTTCATTTGTATGTGGACTAGTTGGATGCTTTTTTGGCAGCATTCATCTTTGCAGTCTGGGCGCCAAGTGCATCGTGGATAAGGACCTGGATCCAGGTAGGCCAGCCGCGTAGGGCCGAGGCGCCCGCCGACGACTTGGGAATAACGACTTGGCCGCCCTTGCGAGCAAAGATGCGTTCGGTGGTCTCGTCGGCCACCTGCTCAGGCGTGAGCATGCGGACGCCGCCGTCCTTGAGGTGGTTCTCGAAATCAGTGAGCAGGGGCGTGGCGACGAAATTGGGGTGCACCACCGTGGCGAGCACATTGGGGGCCTTGTAGGCGTGGCGCAGCTCGGTGCGCAGGGCCTCGTGAAAGGCGAGAGCGGACGCCTTTGTCGCGCCATAATCGGCATGGCCCGGCAGACTGACAAAGGAGGCGACCGATGCCACAGTCACAACGTGGCCCTTGTCGGCCTTGATCATGGATGGCAGAAACTGCTGGCAGGTAATCCAGTGGCACATGGTGTTGATGGAAAAGATCTTTTGCAGGGCCTTTTCAGAAATGTCGAGAATGTTGGTCGGCACAGCGATGCCGGCGTTGTTGATGAGGATGGTCGGGTCGCCGAAATCGCGGCGAATCTCGGCGGCAACGTCAGCCACAGAGGCCGACGAGGTGACGTCGCACTTGTAATACTTGATGCCGGCCGAGTCGCGGCTGAGCTCCTTGGGCAGCGGCTGAATGTCCAGCACGGCGACACGAATCCCCTTGGCGCGCAGCTTTTGCACAATGGCCAGGCCGATGCCGCTGCAGCCGCCCGTTACGACGGCAATCTCCTTGGGCCAGTTCCAGCCCGGTGCCGGGCCCCAGCGCCACGCGTTTGCGGCCATGTCGCTGAGCCGGCGGTTGATGGTCCGGGTGAGCCCCACGCCGAAAAGGAACTTGAGCACCGTCTTGGCCGCGCTCAGGTCGTAGTCGGGCGGCAGCGAGGCGCGCTGCAGCGTCTGCGCCAGCACATGATCGGGGGCGCGGAGGAGAAAGGCCAGCAGGGCGCCCGAGACGATGGGGTTGAGGCTCAGGTTGACGAGGCCGGCCACTGCCTTGGCAATGGGTGAGTGCTCGAGCGAGTACAGGACGCCGGACATTGTGGGAAGATGTGAACGACCGAGGCCAAAGCTGGAATCAACAAGGATCAATTGGAATCAGCAGGGATCAATTGAATAGACAAGAGTCAAAAGAAGAACCAGAATGTGTACGGAGAATAGATGAAATGAGGGGAGATGTGCTGTAGGCGCAGAATTATACACGAGTTGAGTTTCTGTGCTGGCCTTGTTTCGGCATTGGCCAGCCTCCCTTTACCTCGGAGCTTCGGGCGGAGACCAAGCGCGGAGAGGATGCGGGGCAATAAGCGAACCGAGGGGGCCGGTTCTGTCGACGCTGTCCGCTCCGATCTAGAGACTTCTGCATCTGATGATTTTTGAACTTGATGAGCGGATTCCATTATTTATGAGATTTCTGAATCATAATGCATTACACAAAAGTGCTAAACAACATGGTTGGCCAGCTAGCAGCCGAGTTCTTAATTTGTGACCCTCTCAGCGCTGCCTTGTCTACTAGTTAGCTAGTGAGTGAGTTATTTCCAACTCGATGGGAGGTCGGATGGTTGCAGTAGGCATCAAAGAAGTAGCTTAGGCGAGGTTTTCAGCACGACTTGCCAAGGAACAATCTGTCTAAATTTTTCTTTTTGCGCCTTTTCGCGATTATCGTAGAGACAGACAGTTGGTTGTCTCTCTCTGACTGTTACCCCGCTGGGCTGCCCCAACAGCACACCAACAGGGCACCCAGACTATTATTCCCGTGGCAATACCGAAGTCGCAAACACTATAGATTGAGAGATCGGTAGTTCAGCCACCCTCCCTTTCTTTCACGACATCTCATCATTAGTGAAGATGTTTCCCTGGTGGGACTTTCTGGTTTTTTCTGGGGCAGCTTCTTTGCGTTATGAGACGTTTCTAGCTTGCTGCTGAGCAAGTCTGTCCTGATTGTTCAAACAGCCCAAGTAAACCAATGGTGCAGCCAGGCGAAAAGCAAGAAATAAAAAAGCAACTCTTAGAACCAGAAAAAAAAAAGAAGAAAAAAACGGCGTGAGAAAAACAGCATAGCCGAACCAAGTAAAGAAACCAACTCACTTGCAAGCAACGATTTCAGACACACGCATGTCTGATGCTGTGTCACCCGCCTCCACGGCGCTTTCCTGTCACCACATTTAGCACTCGGGACGGAGTAGAATCCATCCCGTCGACGCGGGCCAAGTACTTGATTTGATGATTCAATTAATGAGCTATAAGTAGAACATGATTAAATAGCGAAATCATATCTTCTCAGTTTAGCTAGGCATTACAACTCAGAGGGCAGAAACTCCAACGAATTCAATGTTGTTGGGGAGCATGCTGCTGTTAGTGACTTGGCGCAGCTTTCGTGTATGCACTAACACGTACTACTAGATCGTTCTTCAGGTCCGGAGTTTTCAGTACTCCGCTCACTAGTTACAGCGGGGTTCCAGAATCTGTAGTTGCCAGCTCTAACTCTTCCAAATATGGAATGCCACGGAGGCAATGTACGAGTTGGGCAGAATCGCCGTGATGAGCCCCGGAAAAAAAGCCTTTGGGCTTGTTGAGCCTGTTTTCCAGGTACCAATCTACGGCCCGTCCTCAACAACCAACAATGACGAAGCAACGGCCAACGGCCAGGACCTAGTCATCAAAGTCCGGTCCCGCCAGGGCTGAGAATACCGTCTCTAATGCTTAGTATTAGTTTGTATAGTATATATGAGCACAATGGTGTCTTGGACCCCGATACCCTTCATGACCGTTGACCCTTGATTGCCCATTTCCGCCAGCTACAGACGTGGTTGCCAGCCGTGTATTTTGCCCACCATGCCCAGAAAACCACCATCGGTGCAAGGCTTTGACAGCCTCTCGGAGCAAGTCTTTGTCCGCGACGGAGACGCAGACGCCGTTGCCAATGCCCATGCCCAAACAGGCCCGGATCTCGTCGTCATCTACGGCTGGGGCGACTGTCTGCCGCAGCATGTCGCCAAATACGCCGACGGCTACCGCGCAATGTTTCCTCGCGCGAAGCAAGTCGTGATATTATCACCAATTGCAAAAGCCTTGTTCACTAGCCGCGAGCAGAAACGCGGACACATGACGCCGGTGGTCAATCATCTCTTCGGCTCGCCGGATGCTGGGCGAGGTGCTGGCGCAGCGCAGAGCAACGACACTATTCTGATTCATGCAATGTCCAACACGGGAGCAATCAACGCTGCCGCCACATTCGACGTCTACTTTGAGAGATTCCAAAGCGCCATGCCCCATAGCCTCTTCGTGATGGACTCAACCCCCGGAGGCGCCGACTTTACGTGGGACAACTTGAAGCGATGGTCACGCGCCATGGCTCTCGGTACGGCAAAATGGTTTCCTTGGCCGTTTGTCGCCACACAATCCATTTTTGCCCTTTTCCTGACGCTGAATGCACTCCAGCTATGGTTGCGACGACGACAGAATGCTGGCGCATGGAGTGGCGGAGCCGCGAAGCAGGAAATGTTTGCGACGAAGCGCGCGCGTAGATTGTTCATGTACAGCAAGGATGACGATCTCATTGGATGGGAGGACATTGTCACCTTTGCGCACGACTCTGAAAGATTGGGTTATGCCGTTGATACGGAAGAGTTTCATGGCAGTGGCCATGTCGGCCACATGCGCATGCACCCGGACCAGTATTGGGCGGCCATTCAGCAATCATGGGCGCGGACCAAGACGACGAGTCTCGGTTTTGAAAAAGAGACGGCTGCATAGACTCGAGTATTTAAATTATTTCAACTGTCGTGTGCAACATGTGGTTCAGTCTTCTCCTCATCTACGTGTTGCACTGCTAGATGCAGCAATCCCCATCAATTTCATGCTTGGCCTGCTCTTGCTCGCGTAACATAATTACCAATAATAAGTGAAGAAAACATGCATGATGGATCAACAAAGGTACATTGGGCAAGGTGGAGCGCCGAGCAGAGTCGTCAAGCATTTAAAGCGAATCGCTGATGAGGCCTTCCCGATCAGGCTGCGAGGACGGAGAGTGTCCCACTATGTACCTGAAAGATAATACGAGACTCACAGAGCTGGCGCACAGCACTGCCGAGGGTTGTCAACCTACAGGTCATGGGCGGACCCTAATATCAGCAGGCAACTTCGTATCTTTTGAGATCTTTCTCTGCCTGCACTAAATTAAGCCAGCCCGCTCACATTTATAGAGTAAAGCTCACACGCCTTGATTTAGACCATTGATATCTCGGCTGTGACTCCATAAGAAAAGGTTGATATCAAGACCGCCTGTCAACGGCAACTAATAATATGTAGGAGCCTTGTCATGACTCATAACGGACTACACATGCCACGCACCCACCTCTCCAAGGAGGGTGCTAACCGCGCAGTCATTGAAGAAGAATTGCGTCAACGCGGTCGCCGCTGGGAAGCGCTGCGAGGTTTTCGATATAAAGCTTACAATGGCATAGCGTTGTCCTCTACGGATCAAAGGACTCTTAGCCGCGAGAGAGTGAATTGTCGCATCGTTCTCGATGGCGCACGCTGGGAGGACGAGAACCCAAACCACCTGACATATTTGGAGACCATCCACGAGGCAGACCAAAGCCAAGCCGACTACGAGATGCCTCCACTCGACGACGACCACGTCTTGCTGACTTCACCAATAGTCAGAGGCTACGCACTAAAGAACAAACGCTGGATGCAGTTCTTCATCGACTCGGTTGAAGAGATAGAGTTCGACGAGGGCGCCTTTGACTCTCTTGTGCTTTCAGAAGAGCGCAAAAAAATAATTCTCACTTTGGCCAAAAGCCAGGTCAAGCACAAGGACTCGTTTGACGATGCCGTCAAAGGCAAAGGCAGGGGCATCATCATGCTACTCTCTGGCGGCCCAGGCATCGGCAAGACACTCACGGCCGAGGTCGTCGCCGAGCAGATGCGCATGCCTCTGTACACCATGAGCGCTGGCGACCTCGGAAGCTCGTCCGACGAGGTTGATAAAAATCTCGGCAAGCTCATGAGCATGGTCAGCAACTGGAACGCCGTGCTGCTGCTTGACGAATGCGACGTCTTTCTCGAGGAGCGGACTACCGCGGATCTGGAGCGCAATCGCGTCGTGTCGATTTTTCTCCGAACACTAGAGTATTATGAAGGCATCTTGTTTCTGACGACGAATCGCATTGCAAGCATGGATACGGCTTTCCAGAGCCGCATCCGTCTCACGCTGGAGTATCCCAACCTCGACGCTCAAGCTCGTCGGGCCATCTGGTCAACCTTTTTGGATCGCGCCGCCAGCGAAGGCATGGCTGGAAAAGGAGATGATTTTGATGAGGCGGCTCTATCTATGCTGAGCTCTATTGACTTGAATGGCCGGCAAATTAAAAATACCATGAAGATGGCGCAACTTCTTGCGATGCAGACTGGTGCCAGACTCACATTGGGACATGTGAAGACGGTGTTGAGGATACAGGGCCAGATGGGTCGGTCAGTAGAAATGGTGAAAGCTTCCCTATATAGAGGATCATATTTCAGCAAATTGACAAAGAAGCAATGTAACTTTGGATAGTTATTATAACTCTCTTCTTTCTTGAGAGTTGTTGAGAATGCGCATGTTTATTAGTTGAGTTTGCGCAAATGTAAGGTGATGCGCCCGTGGATCGCGCGGAGACACTAACCTCTCTCCTCATCTGCCGCCTTCCTAGGTACATACAGTGCCCAAGTGCCTCCAGGTAATTCCGAACAGCATTGCCTGGAGGATCAGTGGTGATTTGCTCTGATTTACTTGATGCCCACTGTAGCACCTAGCACCTAGCATGCTACAGTGGGTCGTTGTAGCCCAGCCCCCTCGCTGTCGAGCCTAACAAAGCTTGATTGATACAATGTCGCCACTAATAGGTACGGAACATGGGCAAGATAAGGTAATCTCGCCGGAGCAGAAAGAAAGATTCCGAGGCACCAGCAAAGACTCAATCACTAAAATATACTTATAAATTCCGACGGAGTCAAGTCAACTAGAGGCTCCCTACTCTGGCTATTTTTCTGGATACGTTAGGCACATGGCTGTGGCATCTTGAATGCGGCTCGGTCGGGTAAAGAAGTTGTTCACCATGGAAAAGTAGTACTTGAGATTTTTTGACATCTAGTTCCTCATTTTCCCGCATTAGAGACAAATTTACACAAGTATGAATTGAAGTAACCTGTCGGACACTGCTAAGCGGTGTCGTCACCTAAATCAATCGAGACCTTGATCACGAACAACGTCATAGCTTAGAAAGTCGTGCTGTCTAGTTGAATCCCCCCGCATCTACGCCCCTCGTCTCATTCGCTCGGCAAGTTCCCGCTGCCGCCTCGTAAATCTCCACCACATCGCGGGAAGGAACCCGGGGAGGATTACATGTTCAAGTCCGGGGTGGTGGACCTCGGATACAACGGTGTATAAAGGCGACAGAAGTTCAACTATTGGGAGTGTTTCTGTACACATTACTCTCTAGCATTTACAGGAAAGTTTTATTCATCACAATGGCAGCAGAAATTTCTATTCCGGAATCATACAAGACCTCCGCCGAGAGCGAGATCCGGGTAACTAATTATCCCGAATCTGCTACGCAGAGCGTGACTCCCATCATCATCGCTACTCTCAACCGCCCCAGCAAGCTCAATGCGATTACAGGTCGCATGATTACTGATCTCATCACCTTATTCGAAACCGTCACTGTTGATGATCGTGTCAAAGCTGTCATTGTCACAGGCGCCGGCAAAGCGTTTAGCGCCGGCATCGATCTCAGCATGGATACTACTAAGCTCAAGGACGAGGCCACAGGGCAGATGAGAGACCCCGGCGGTACTCTTGCGCTGGCCATGTTCAACTGCAGCAAGCCTGTTATTGTCGCTTACAATGGCCTGTCTGTGGGCATTGGCATGACCTCTACCCTAGCGGCCGCTATCCGGTGAGTCGAACACATTAGATGTAATTGCCTTTAATCATTAGAATATTTGCTGACCATATAAATCCCCCCCCTTCTAGCATTGCGCCTCGTACAGGCGCAGAGTTTGGCTTTCCGTTTGCCCGGATCGGCCTTACAATGGAGTCTTGCAGCTCCTTCTTCCTACCTCGCATGGTCGGATATAGCAATGCAACATATCTATTGACAACTGGAAAGAGATATCCAGCCGACTCTAGTGTACTCAACGGGGTCTTTGCAGAGTTGGTGGACACACCCAAGGATGTGTTACCGCGTGCTATCGCGCTGGCTGAGGACATCATCACCAACGTGAGCCCCATGGCCGCGTATCTAAACCGACAGCTTATTTGGCGAAACGCCGGGTCAGCTGAGGGGGCTCATTTGGTGGACAGCCCGCTTCTTTACGACATGTTTGCTGGCAGGTATGTTCTGCCACTCCGCCTAGGCGTGCTACGTTGCCAGCCATAGTAGCTCGCCACATCTCGCATGCGCACACTAACAGCATTTCAGTGACCATCTGGCATTCAAGTCGTCATTCTTTAATAAAAGAAAGCCCGAATTCAATGCAACGCTATCCAAGGACGCACCTAGGACGTACCCGTGGTGGAAAACACTCTCGGTTGGAGTATTGCCCAAGGCTAGGGTAGAGGCAAGGGACAACAGTAAACTCTGATTCGTGTACTAGACGACGCGTCTAAGTTGAGGAAGGAGGTAGAGGAGGGACGCGGGCAGACTATATAGCTGGCGTGCAAAGCGGCGAGGCGCTAGATGGGGTCGGGTGATTGCCACCAAACCCGGAGGGGAAGATTGCGACACTGAGATGATAGTTTATCTCTTAAGATATATCATATTCCCCCCGCCTTTTTCGGTCATATTCTCAATGTTGAGGTAGGTGTTTGTGAGAGATAAGTGTGTGACAGGGCTTGCATGCTGTGCCGTTCCCGACATGGCGGCCCTGGATAGTTGCGATACTATATAATTGCAGGCTCATGCTACATTGTATTGATCAACGGTAATTCACAGAAGTTTTCGAATGGGACGCTTCCTATGAAGGCTCAAGATACAAATACAGCGGCGCAATGCAGAATAAATGTTATAGTGGTTGCCATACCGTAATAACGCCGGCTAACGGCGTACGCGGCATCCTCGCGGGTTCGAGAGTCCGAGTTCCGACGTGAACCGTCTTGTCCAGCATAAGAAATACACTCCATAATCTGATATATAATTGACTCCATTGTTGGACGTCCGTGCTCTAGACCCAGCAGGCTCCATTCGTCACGGGGGACCAACTCAACCTTGGTCGAACAAAGCTCAACCTTGGTCGAAGTTGGGCCAAAAACGGCAGAAAAATGATTCTCAATTGCAGATGCGTGGCAGTTGCTCAAATGACTTAGTATAGTAGCCCTAGAATAAATTTAGCAGCTGGCAGCCGGCTGTATTCGTCACGCAGCTATATTTAACACTCGCAGCCTGTCGCGCCCGGGCGCCCGGGCGCCCAGGATCCCCTGCCTCATCATCCGGCGACAAATGTCGTGCATAGCCGGAGAAAGTTTACTGCCGAAATGTACTCCTCGGGCTTCATGACTCGGCCCGGGGTGGTAAAGGTTCAAAGGAGGCACATTGGTGCTTTACGGCCATGACCCAACCCTGAGGGGCACAGGCTCATATACGGACTCTACAGGAGAGACCAAGTAAACTCATTAAAGTCTGTAAGTCTGTTGCACAATAACTCAACATAATGTTCGACAAAATGCTCAAGACTTTGCATATTTCTTAGACGCTGTACAAAGACACTACAAGTCCCAATACAAGGGTTTTCAGCTGGCTGCCCACTGAAATTAGCGACCTCTGCCGAACTTCTCTAATCCCAACCAGTTGCAAGTATGGGGGAAACTGTAATTGTTATGCCTATTAAGGCACTAAATTCTTATTAGCTAGAAGCTAGGAAGGCCTTACTTTAATTTGTATAATAGCTCTTGTGTGTGGCCTCTACATACACTGACTTGTAGGATAATAGAAAAAAATCAATTAATAACATGAATTTAGGCTAATAACCTAACGATAATTATCGTTGTTTAACCAACAGTAATAAAACTACTGGCTGGTACTTGAATCCGAATTGGGCAGGAGCGGCCTTTTCTGGCGCTTTTACTTAATAGCGCTATTCCTCGGAGAACCAACTACCGTACCGTGAAGGCCGTCGGCGGCAGCTCGAGTCATGATCACTGCCTCGACCAAGCCTACCGGCTACCCTAGGTCAGTTGATGTGGTGTTTCTGAAAGCCCGAACAATCGGCGAACGACGTCGGCGAAGGCATCTTGCAGAGGATGGCGACCATAATACAGATTCCGTTCATGCTCTGAAGTCGTGTTGCGGTGCGGGAATGGATGATACGAGGCATAGAAATCTGCTCATCTTTGTGACCATTCTGGGCTAGATTCCAAGACCAAGAGCAGGACAGGTATAAAAGATTATGACTTCGCTGTCACTCTGATCAAGTTATCATCATCACAAATAACACATCACTTGACTCTCCTACTTTTATTTCCTCACTCATCTCCTACATCTCATCTCCAATACCGCTCCTTCGAATCTATCAACATGTCGTTCAACCAGGAACTTGCCCTCAAGTTGGCCGACAAGGCTCTTGGCGCTGCTCAGACTGGCCTCAGGCTGAAATTGGACAATCCCAACGGAATAGCCCAACTCGTCCTTGCTATCTTCGCCGTTGGCCTGAACGTCGTTCCTGTTATTGGATCAGTCATGGGCTCGCTCGCGGTCGTTCTGGGCATGGCTTTGTTCCCTGTGCAGACCGCTGACCCATGGGAGAAGCTGCATGAGCGCGTTGAGACCTTGATCGGCGCCAAGCTTCAGGCACACCAAGTCAAGCAGCTCCAAAGCAAAATAGATGGTCTGGGACATAACCACAGAGAGTACGCAAGTCTCTGGAGACAGTATCAAGAGGCGGCACCAGAGTCGAAAGAAAAGCTTGCTGAGATGCTTCGATACGTACATGTTTCGTTCCTCTTTGTGCTCCGGGCCGCCGTTCCTGAATTTCAGGTTGATGATTATGCGGCGGCTGCGCTACCTCTCTTTGCGCAGGTAGCTAATCTACACATGTCGCTGTTATCTGACGGTTTCAAACATGGACTAGAATGGGGCTTGGCTAAGGAGTACATCGATGTTACTCTTCGGGATGAGTTCACCAGATTGACCTCGCCTGGCAACTCAGCTAGAGGATTGACCGCTCTCAACGCACGAGCAGACAGCACGGAGCTCGCAATGTTCCACGAGGCGATCGATGCCGGTGAGGCCAACGGCCTGCCCGCAGAGCTGATTGCGACGTGGAAGGAAGCTTATACAACGATGGTTGCGAAAGTCGCCACCAGAGCTGATCGCAGCGAACTAGACTACATCTCACATGTTAACAAATACTACGAGGAGGGCCGCAAGCAGGTCAAGCCAGATGACTGGCACAAATATGGACACTACGAAGGCAAGGGAACCAATGAAGGTCTAGCTCTACAGGCATATTCCGAATACGATTTGCAAATGCTCGAGAACGTCCTTCATTATGCCGAATTCTGGCCTTATATGGGCGGCGATAAGGAGATTACAGAAGAATCCTATTTGAACCTCGACCGTGAGATCTTTCGCGGCCCTTACGTTCGCTACTCAGAAAACGTTGCCTGGAGCAAAAGCAGCCCTGCGCCCGTCACCAAGCGTACTGAAAAGATTACTAGTGTCCGCCTTTGTGTTGCTGAAGACGTGACTAGTCTTCAGGTGAAATATGGTGAAACTTGGGACAATGAGTTTGGGCTTTGCAGAAAGCCAGAATTGGAGGAAAGGATCTTCACACTCGAATCGGACGAATACATTGAGAACGTTGATCTCATTTATGGTCATAAAGTGGGACAGCTGCAGTTTGTCACCAACAAAGGAACAGTCCACGGACCATTCGGACAGGGAAGGCACGCTCATATGAAGACGGCTGTCAACCGTACGGGTTACGCTTTGACTAGCATTTACGGTACTCACTATGAGAGACACGACCCGGAGGGAATTGAGGGCGTTGTCTTTGGTTTCAGACCTCTGCTCACTTCCGGCAATTAGTTCGATCCCGAACTTAACCAGTGAGATACTCGAGCAAGTGTTTGTAGCTGGGGACCAGGGTTGTCATTCGGATAAAATTAGAACCTGGGAGGTTTCAACAACTGACCAAAGGCGATAAACAGAAACGGCCTTTCAACATGACAAGCCGATGCGTATAGAAAAGACTTATAGAACTAGACATACTTATTAATCCATCCCATCTCTGCAAATTTGATAATGTTAATTCGCTTCATCACATTAATCATTAGTGGCCGGATTGATTGGCCCGTGTCGCCGATGCGGGAACAGGCACTAGCAAGGGCACCTGGAAGGATCGGGGCCCTGTAATTGCGTCGATACAAGTTGTCCGATATATCAGCGCTCTATGAGCGTAGTAGTGGGGTTTTTCGTCTAAAAGCTAGCCGATCATTCAAACCTCGTTTCCTCTCTCAGAGACTAGCTCGTGCAATAAGTTAGCAATACTGTGGACATTGAGCCAACACCAACTACAAAATGATGTCGATCTTGGCTCGGGTGTAAGCCAGCAACGAAAAGTTCATGAGCTCATTCGGTCTTCAATACTCGAGGCACCACACGTAATCAATTATCTGATGAATGTCTTGGTGCCTGCGGGACGAAGTCGTCCGCGACAGTCAACTGCACACTTCGTACTGAGAATGGTGGCAAGATGTTATAACTCTGCTTAGGTGTCGAGAAAGACAAAACGTAGAGATGCGATAAAATAGTGATCGTGTTACGGAGAGCAACCAACTCAAATGTATTAGCTCAGAAACTACCGGTCTAAATGCTATGCCGGTGCAATAAGCCAGTGATGGCTTAACTCACAACTTGATCCCTAGGGGGAAATAGGCAGAGAAGATGAGTGTCGGATAAACATGCTTCTTAGTCTGCTATGTATCATGGCGGAAACGTCGTTTTGGCGGAGCCAGGGACTGTAGGCAGTCAAAATAAACGTCGGCATTAAGTTTAAGTGTGGTAGTTAATAAAAGCGGATAATGTGACCATGACTTCATGCCCCTCGATCCGCGTCGGCGCTTTGTCCTCCCGGGCTTACAGCCGCCGGCAGTCGTAGCGGGGTTCCTGGCGTCAGCTCCCTCATGCCGAAGCCCTTGTTCAAAGTGCATCGCATGTGCCATGTAGATCCGAACAGTGGTTCGAGTTCCAACTCGCCCTCCTTAAACCCTTTGTCGCCACTCGCTTGTATAGAACATCCTGGCTCGCTTCCTTGGCACAGGGGCTGCGAACCCACCATGTATTCGCACTGACACGTTACCCAGAATAGTTATGAACAAGGCACGTGGCGTCAGATCTTTGGGGAATCAACAACGCAGTGCGAGTCAACTGGCTGGCGGGGTCAGATTATCATTGTTTTCTCCGTCGCCCGACTCATAATTCTCCATTCAGTTTACGGCAGTCGGACGCCCGGTGGGGGCGGGAAAAGACGGAGGGGGATGAATGCCTGTGAAGATGTGGGTTTATCACGCCTTACTAACGTCTTGAATCTGTTTTTAGCTTCGAGATCGAGTCTACGCGGATGGAGTGATTGAAATTCCTGAGCCAATGAAGAGACAGCGAAATGGTATTCTGTTTCAGCTGAAAAAAGTAGCACAACAAGGTCCCCTTTGACGGATGGCTCGTTACGCTTCTAGAACAGAACGAATATCTCTTTCCGTCGCATTCGGGCTTATGACCGTGCCCGTTGTCACACCCAGTGAGGTTATACGACCATGATGATGAATCACATTCCTCAAGTCTAGTCTTATCCTTATCATCCCAGATTGCGTCGTACTTGCGCTTTTGCCTGCTTTTGCATGGCCATACATATGCGACAGTCGTATATCTTCGGAGCCTTGCATAGCTTGGAACTTACTGAGAGCTTCACCATTCGCTATCTTATCATGCACGCCTCGCGCCTGGGTGCATTCGAGTATCCAAGCACGCCATGCCGTTTCAGTCACCAACGCGGAAGGCTAGTCCGAACCCCCAGCTGATAGCCCGTACCTGTCATCAGGCGAAACTGTTGCACCGCTGATGGAACCCCCTTTCCCGCTCCGATTGCCATTCGTCATTGGAGCTATTCGAGTAGCTGGCGACCCCTCTCAGCTGAGTATTTCCTCATCGGGTGCGGCTGGAGATTTGCCAAGGAACGGCCGGGCGCAGCTGCAAGAAAAAAGGTAAAAAAAAAGGATAGATCAAGTAATCTACGGGTAAAAGGAAAGGAAATGTAGGCGGTTGTCGGGGTGGCTTGCGAAGGCTTGTGCAGAATCCGCATGGCTTGACAGACTACCGAGGGCAGGCAGAGTAGGCTGTTTCGACCCCAAAAGACCCGGCTTGCGCCGCGCCATGAGCACGCCACCAGATAATCGATTTAGTGTCTAACTGAATTAGTTCATGGTCGGCGAATGTGCGGCGTCAAGAAAACGTGGTTATGGGAGCCGTCTTTGTCCTGCCCATGATATGTTCCTTGTGTGTTGCCAACGACGTGGGGCAAACAGAGTTGATCCGCCGCCGCCTACAAACGAGTCCATCTCACCCACGCTAGATCATCAATCTTTTGACGATACAACAATAGACTTATCTTCAAACGCCTCGGGACGTCAAAACCCTTAAAAACCATCATCACTCTGTACACGAGAGGCACAATGGATGTCACTGTGCAGCTCCCCACCGATCCTGTCGAGCGGCGTCGCGTTCAAAACCGCATCGCCCAACGCAAGTTTCGTCGTAAGTCGCGCCGCGAGTATCAAAAGAATTTGCGAGGCTGACCGAGATGTCTTGTAATGTGGCGTTCTAGACAAGCGGCTTCAAAACCAAGCAGCGTCATCCACTGCCAATAGTCGCTCCTCCGCCCACCATTCACGGCGGCCATCATCATCATCATCATCCAAGGCAGTCGCGCAAGTCACATCTACGCCACACACTTCCAGCACATTCTCTTCGCCCGGATTATTCGGAAGCATCGATATGGGGATGCGGCTTGATGGGCTGCCCATGACACCAGCCACAGTATCGGTGGACGATTTCTCCATGGACGCGTACTTTGACGGCAACTTTGACTCTTGCTTTGACATGCCTAATCTGCCTGCCAAACCACCAAGCCGGTCTTTATCATTCGACCACACCTTCTCTGCTCCAGTGCGGACGCCGTACTCTGTTTTGCCAACGCCACGGGCCACCGCATCATCTTCATATGCGTCGTCGTCGTCGTCGTTATCGGGTCGATCGCATGGGACTCCTGTCGGCGAAGGCGGGCCACCGTCATCTGTCAGCAGCGTAAATGGTCCAAGTCCTCGGCGTGAGACTTTCATAGACACGCAAATCTCTGATCTAAAGAATTTTCAGACCGAGACGATGAACAAAGAGAAGGACGATAGCGGCGCAAGTGACAAGGGATGGATAAGTACCATCCACATTGCGGTGCAGAGCGGGAACGAGCGCATCCTCGGCATGTTGCTAAGACAAGACACGGACGGAATCAACTCTCCAGATAGTAATGGGCGAACACCGCTCTTTCACGGAGCAATTCAGGACAACGAACCCGTTGTGCAGATGTTGCTAGCCCACGGTGCCCGCATCGGCTTGCTCGACAAGGAAGGGCGGTCACCACTGCACTGGGCTGTGCTATATCGTCGATTAGAGGTCCTCAGAACGTTACTGGAACATTGGAACAAATATGAGCGAGAAAGCTTCGACATTGATGCCCACGATAATGTTGGCTGGACGCCGCTACATCTCGCGGTCGAGAGACGTTTCGAGGCGGGTGTATTGCTGTTGATGCAGGTCGGTGCCAACATAAAGGCACGAGCCAAAATGTGTCCGCATACCGGAAAACCAATGCCATTTAACGTGGAGCCTCTGGGATCTTGAGATGCTGGGCCTATGCGATGCAAACCTCTCTGTTGGGGTGCGGGACTGCTCCTTTTGCACGTTTCGGGTGCTCCCTATATTCAGCTTCACGTTCTGTGCGTTACGTACAATGCGCTTTGGTGCTCTTTTGATGTGCATAGAATATATCCAAATTTAGCTTTTCAGATCTCCTGCTGCAACTCTGTCACGCCCAGAGGCTTCATCTGCTGAACAAAGGTTCCTCATGCTACGATCGAGAGAGCGGACAGGGCTCCACTGCATGGTAAACAGTAGGGATTTCAAGACACTGTTATGCAGATGCAATCAAAACTCAGACCGCATGAACCAATGCCAGGGACGAGAGATGGCTCTAAGCGCGTAAACTCAGCTCACACGACGCTGTCATCATCCCTCTACGAACTGAAATACAACCCCAGTCGCGATTTCGACATGTCTGATTGTGCTTGGCGCTTACTTTGCAGTTTTGCAGTCCTAGTTCCCCCCCTATGCGATTCGTTTTCCAGTCCTCGATGCGGGCGTTCCTAACTATGGCGTACCTCCACCGCGCCCCTGAAAATCGCAATTTACGGCACTGAATTCGCCATTCAGTAATTCCGTAAAGTTCCCAAAACTCTTGCAAGCACATGTCTTGCCGGTCGGACGTTGGAAGCGAATCGTATTCCTCGCAATAGTTGCAGTGCGGCTGATGGCTTGACCCCGCCGGACCACAATCGCGCCTACTAGTGCGTAAGAATGCTTACCTTGCATGACAGGTCAGCGCTTTATCGTGTAATCTTCGCACTACCAAGATTCTTACCCCGGGCGATTGCGATGTGGAAAGCTTGTTCCTCCTGCCCCCCAGCGAGCTTTGCTGGCCTGTGAAGGTAAGGGGTTGGAAAATTCCCACCTCTTGCAGCAAGGCCCTCGCAGGAAAAGGCACTGCACCAGCTTATCAGCACCGCACCCCATCTATCTACGACACTTGTAAAGTGATGTCCCCGATTTTCCGTCGCTTTGGAGAGAAGGAAAAGAGAGCTACTTTGTTTGGGAAAGAAAAAAAAGGCTCGGTTGAATTGCGACATTGTAGCTAGGCTCCCTGGCCTGACCTACGCATCATGAGCGTCGACACGGTATCATCAGAGCAGCGTGTCGAGGCCGAGAAAACGACACCTGTGAACCTCGAAGAATCTGAAGCTCCGTTAGTGGAAACCAAAGATGAAGATTATCCACGCGGTCTGCAACTAGCATTTGTGGTGCTGGGTATCCTTTTGTGCTTGTTTTTAGTAAGTCGTCAATTGTCTGCTTTGCTTGTAATCATCGTTGGGTAGAGCAATGGAGCTAACCGTCCGTCTGTTGTAGGCAGCCCTTGACATGGTTTGTGGCATCAAATTCTTTTGACTAGCCCAAGTGGACGCTCGATTTGCAATCGTGGTCGAGAATACTAACAAATTGTGCATGCAGACCATAGTTGCCACGGCCATTCCCAAAATTACTGATGAATTTCACGCCATTGACCAGGTTGGATGGTATGGCTCGTCATTCTTCTTGACACTGGCCGCGTTCCAATCCTTTTGGGGAAAGCTATACAGATACTGCCATTTAAAGTGGACATATCTCGCAGCAGGCATTGTATTCGAGGTTGGCAGCCTGGTTTGTGGTGCGTGTAGTCAAAGACGCGGCCCTGAAAACTTGATAGTCTTTGCTAACGCGCGACTGTCCAACAGCCACAGCGACAAACAACACTGCTCTCATTGTGGGCCGAGCCGTGACAGGTGTCGGAGGCGCGGGACTTTACTGCGGAACTTACACAATTATCGCATTCATTGTTCCACCAGCCCAACGAGCCCGATACACTGGTCTAGTTGGCGTATCCTATGCCGTCGCGAGTGTAGCTGGTCCGCTGATTGGAGGTGTCTTTACCGATAACATCAGTTGGAGATGGTGGTAAGAATTGGCACTCTTCCAAACATCCACAAGGGTTCTGATTACTCGTCAAAGTTTCTACATCAACCTCCCCATTGGAGGTCTTAGCCTTGCTCTGATCTTATTCTCCTTTAAACCTCCGTCCGCGGCAAAACCAGTGCCGGCACCGCTCTCCGAAATCCTACTACAACTCGATCTTCTTGGGGTGGCGCTGGCTGTCGTCAGCATGGTTTGCTTCTTCCTGGTCACGCAGTGGGCTGGCGCCAGCCGTGCCTGGGACTCTGCATCTGTAATTGCCTGCCTGGTCGTATCAGTTGTAGCGAGCTTTTTGTTTGCTGCAGTACAAATATGGCAAGGTGAAAGAGCGTCGCTTGTGCCTCGCATTTTGAGCAAAAGAGTGATTTACGGAGTGGCCTGCTTCGCCTTCTTGTCAGTCCTCCCCAGCCGGATGGTTAAACTTTGCTAATTTTCCATGTGGCTAGTCAAAACGGAATGAACTTTTTCTTCACATATTACATTCCAATTTACTTTCAGTCCATCGACAATTACTCGGCGGCGCAGAGTGGCATCTACAACTTGCCACTAATATTCGGAGCTTGTAAGTATGAGCCCCCCGGCACATGCGCCCCATCGCTAATTTCTGACAACAAGGCTTTTTTGCAATCATCTCCGGCTTTCTGATTACCATATATGGATACTATACTGTATACATGGCCTTAGGAAGCGCAGCTTGTACCATTGCAGCTGGCCTGTTGTACACGATGGGCATGCATACGCCGCTAGCTCGCCCACTTGGATACCAGATGCTTCTGGGCGCAGGGCAGGGCCTCGCCATCCAGGTTCCCGTCATTGTGGCTCAAGCAATGTCCGCACCCGAGGACATTTCGGCCAGCACAGCCATCATTCTCTGTAAGCGACCGAGCCTCTTCGCTTCGATAGTCTAGATGCTGACATGCAAGCTGTAGTTTTCCAGATGACGGGAGGTGCAGTGTGCATCTCTGCTGGCCAGTCGGCCTTTATTAATCGTCTGTTGTACTATCTCAAGAGCATTGCGCCTGGTATTGACGCTGCGCATATCGTCACAATTGGCGCATCGGATCTAAGAAGTCAGGTTTCTGCGAGCGATATTGACTTTGTGCTTCAGGCATATCTCGGCGCCCTCAAGGATACCTTTGCGCTTGGTGTGGGGTTTGCTGGGTGTGCGTTTCTGGCGAGTTGGATTGCGCCTATAAAAAACTTGGCGAACGGCTCCAAAGTGAATGTTATGGCGGCCTTGTAATTTAGTGGAATTTGAAGTTGGTGACTCGCAGCTGCAAAGCCTACTATAATTTACCAACCGCATTTGTGATGTTTACTTTGGCTCATCATGGTGTTGCATATGGTATATGTGCCTTAGGGTATGAATGACATTCATTTTCTATCAACAATCATGAGAAATCTTTAAATTCAAAAAAAAAAAAGCAATTTGTCCAAGTCAATAAGACCATATATTCTTACGCCACGAATTCCAAACCATAACTACTAGTTTACCAAACACTGTCCCCAATTACAAACTCAAGTACAGCGGCTTCCCGCTACAGGAGGCTCAGGCCTGCTTTCTATTCACACTACAAAAAACCCCGCTAGTTTCGAACTCTGAGCTGAAGACCAGGACTTCCAGCCGCAGGGAAAGGAATAATCATGTCGCGGACACAATCAATATCCCGCTCGCGGGTAGTGTTGTACAGTTCAAGCGTGGGACCCTCTTGGCCACGGTACAAGTCGTACTTGAGAAGGATTGTCGCCAGGATAATCGATAGTTCCTGCTTGGCAAAGTTCATGCTATTCGAATTTACATTAGCATTGCGAATCTCAAAGAAAGGGAGAAAAAAAAGGAAAAAGAGTTTACCCAATGCAGTTGCGCGTGCCTCTTGCAAAGCCAATAAAGGCGCGATCCAGTCTCGGGTTGTCAATCCATCGCTGCGGGATAAACTTGTCCGCGTCCGCAAAGACGGCCTCGTTTGTGTGCGCAATCTGGGCCGTCATGCTGTAGGTGACACCCGCGGGGACGACGTACGAGCGACCGCGGGCCTTGTCCTCGTAGACGATGGGCTCGGTGGGCGAAACGCGCGGCAGGCGGGCCACGACGCCCGGGTGAAGTCGCAGCGTCTCCTGGATGGCAGCCTGAAAGTAGGGCAGGTTCTCGACTTGCGAGTACGAGGGAATGTCGTCGGTGGCGGCGCCGAGGGCGTCGGAAAGCTCCTTCTTCACCTTGGCCAGCTCGTCCGGGTGGGAGAGCAGCTGGTAGATGGCGGCGCTGAGGGTGTAGGCGGTGGTGCCCTGGCCGGCAAAGACGACGAGCTGGGCCTCGTGCGCGAGACGCGCATTCGTCTTTTCCTCATCGGGGAGCTTGCTGCTGAGGACGCCCTCGAAGATGGTGCTCTTGATGCGTTCGGGGTTGGGCGAGCTGCGAATCTTTTCGACTTCGTCGAGCCACATCTACACATTGCCACATGTTAACCCTGCAACTCGTGAAGAAACAGACACATGTATACACATATGTGTCCAGGTACATACCGTCTTTTTATTCCACATTTCAGTCAGTCCAGGAAACACAGACTTGATTAGCCAGTCGGGCAATGCGCCGAGCAGGTAGCCCACGATGGGGAAATGACACATGGCGTGGTTGAAGAAGTGAAAGACGTCGGTGGCCTCGATGTACGGTGCGGCAAAGTCCTTTTCGCCGAGAAAGTTGAAAGACGTGCCAAAGGCGTACTGGGTGACAATGTCGCAGGCGCACGCCTTGAGGACAAAGTGAAACTTGAGCACCTCGCCCGTCTCGCCGGCCTCGTGCATGCGAGACAGCAGCTTGCGCATGTCTGCCTTCATGATGGGCTCGAGGCGACGGATGCTGGCCGTGGAAAAGAAGCCGGAAATGGTGCTGCGGCGGAGGCGATGGGTGTCATGGTCTGCGGTTCCGGCGAGAGAGTTGGGGGCTGTATAGACGGGGCGTGTAAGTCACTTCTTTCGCGTTGTGTTGTTGTGTTGCGTAGAGTCGAAAAATGGAAAGATGGGGGCAGATACTTACTTCCGGTGCGGCGGCCTGTCATGATGGACTTGTTGGTCTTGCGCTTGGCGCTTGGGTACAGCGGTTCGATGAATTCGGGGTCGTTGAAGTGCACCTCGTCGGGGTTGATTCGTACAATAGGGCCTAAAGACGATGTGTGAGCACTTTGATCAGTAGCATGAATCTTCTTCTTGCACCGATACCGAAGTAAAGGGTCAAAAAAAAAAAGGAATGGCACTGTACCGTATTTTTCGTGCATCTGCTTAACCTTGCGAAAGTACTGGCCACCCTTCCAGACATCGTAGTATATCTCGTACCAATACGTCAAGGCTGTTCCCAGTTAGCTTGCCTGCATTCTTTTCTAGGACTTATCATCTTGCTCTTACCAGCAAACTTGGGGCCGGGAATGCCAGCCAATGGATGAAAGAACACTACATTAGAAAATTTAGCCGTGCCGTATTGCCTCCAATAAAAGTATCAACATACATCGCTGCGCTACCAAGTAGGTGCAATATGTCAAGACTGCCGTGGTGATGAGATACACGGTGGGCCAGGACAGCAGCCCGTCAACACGCCACACATGGACGGCGTCGTCGAGTCCTTGCTGTAGCGTTTGGAGAACAGGTTGAGCCGTGCTCGCGAAATTGCTCGCGGCCATGGTTTTCCACTCTTTTGGCACCGATAGATTTAAAAATTGTGACATTGTGGGTGTGCTGTCGCTGTCGCTGCTCGGTGCATTCGCCTGGTTTCTTCGCACTGGACAAGGGTGCTTCGGCAAGCTATATGGTATAGCTTTCTCGAGCGCACTGCAAATAGTTTAATCAAAAAACTTCAACTACCGACTAGTTGGAGATCGAAAATATGTGACATGTTCTAATACCCACTCGCCCGTATCTGCTTACTCGAAACCTCTGTAATGGGAATTACGTGCTCACAGCTGAAAGCCTCTCGAGAGACAGATTAGGCAAGCCACCAAGATGACATATGGATCTAGAGCACAACACTGAATTAGCTCCGTTCAGATCTCTCAGCCCGTTGGATAAGCTAAACGTGAAAAATTATTGGCTAATGCATCATCAGCAATAACAGGGAGCTCGTAATACGCTGGGGGACTGGAGACGGTTCAGCCGCACTAATAAAACAGTCCACCTCGGACTTGAGGCTTACTGACTTGTTAGTGGCGGCGTCGTCCGACGGCGCTCGACAGCCTTGTCCACTATTCCAACCAACAGTGTGCAGCTGTACCTAGTCAAAACAGTCTGATGTAGTATTAGAATTACTTGAATATGCACAAGAAGCCATGTGTTCGGTTCAATCGATACCACCTTGACTGTGCTCTCGAACGCACGACGTACGCGAGTAGATTACAATGTTTCGCTCTTCTGTGTCTCTTTGCTTGCTTCTAGCGCCATTAGTAGTGTCTCTCCCACATCAGGCATCGAATCACACCGACAACCTTCGATGTCGCTACTTGCCCCAAGACTCCCAGTGGCCGTCCTTTGAATCATGGAACCAGCTCAACGTGTCAGTGCAGGGCCGCCTACTTGCAGGCAAGCCTCTGGCACACGTCTGCCACGGCTCTACCTACGACGCTGCAGCTTGCACTGAACTCGCCAATCACTGGACGGAGCAGGCTCCGTACTTTTCGGATCCGGTCAACATCATGTCGCCGTTCTGGGCAAACAACTCCTGCACTCCTTTTACCAGTCCTTCCGCGCCTTGCTTGCAGGGAAATTACGCCTCGTACGCCATCAATGTCAGCAACGCCGCTGATGTTGTTGCTGGGCTACAGTTTGCAAAGAAGAGCAATATCCGCGTTCAAGTCAAGAATACGGGCCACGACTACCTGGGCCGATCCACTGGACAGGGCTCACTAGCCATCTGGACACACAATCTAAAGACTATCAACTTTCTCAACTACACCAGCACAAGATACAACGGCTCAGCTGTCAAGCTTGGCGCAGGTGTGCAAGCATTCGACGTGTACCCCAAGGCGGCGGCGCAGGGCCTGCGGGTTGTGGGAGGCTATTGTCCTACAGTAGGCATTGCTGGCGGTTATCTCCAAGGTGCAGGGCATGGGCCGCTTCTCGGCACATACGGCCTTGCAGCGGACAATACGCTCGAAGTCGAAGTCGTCACAGTCGGCGGCAAACATCTCGTGGCCAGCCCAACACAAAATGCGGACCTTTTCTGGGCTCTCAACGGCGGAGGAGGCGGCAACTACGGCGTTGTCCTGTCTGTGACAACGCGCGCGCATCGCGACGGACCTGTCTCTGGGGCCTCGCTCACAGTGAGTGCCGCAACGAAAAGCAACATCGAGGCGCACTGGAAAGTCGTCGCTGCCTGGCATCGCCATCTGCTGTACCTCGACACACTACCCGGGTTCACGAGCGTTTACCGCATCACCAACACCACCTTTGGGCTCAGCCAGGTAACTTACGCAGACCACGGAGTAGCCGAGATCCAAACGGCCCTGGATCCCTTTTTGAAACAAGTGACGCAGCTCGGATTCAATTACACCCTCGACAAAAACGTCAAGGGCAACTACTATGAGCACTATCTCAAGTACAACCCCAAGCTACCCTACGGATCGTACTTTAACAACGAGACAATCGGCGGACGCCTGATTAGCCGTGACGCCATCAAGAGCAACCTGCCAGACGTCGTCAAGGCCATTCGCGACATTACCAATTCTCGAGGGAGACCATTTGTCAACGGGGTGGCTGGAAACGCAAACCGTGCGCACAGGGGTAGAGCGCCAAACACGAATGCAGTCTTGCCTGCGTGGCGCGATGCGCTGTACCACTTGATCATCGAAGAGGTGTACAAGGAGGATGCGTCCACGGCGCAGCTCGTGTCTGTTCAGGCCGACATGAATGCGCACCAGGAACTCTTGCGAGCTGCCGCGCCCGGCGGCGGAGCATACATCAACGAGGCGACTCTGGACAATGTGCAGTGGAAAAAGGACTACTTTGGCGCCAATTACAACAAGCTGTTGCGCGTGAAGAAGAGGTACGATCCGCAGTTTTTGCTGTACGGGCCGGCTTCAGTGGGGAGTGACGCCTGGGTTAGGGCCTCTGATGGGAGGTTGTGCAGAAAGTAACGCTGCAACTGCACAAGCCAGCTTTTTATCTTTTACCAGAAAAAACATGCGAATACATAGACATCTTGTTATGGATATAGATTATGTATATACAAATACATTTTTAGATGACATGCAAGATACAAACAGGTGCAGAACTACACGCCAGACGGGCCTCGTTTGTTACAGCCCGCAACGGTGTGACTGTGAGCTAGGCGGCTTTTACCAAGGGCTATACGACGTGGCAGTAAAATGTTCATCTAGTGTTGTAGAGTCATCTAGGTCTAATAATTTTAAAGCTTTCTCTTTAGAATATTTACCAAGGCTCCTCCTCGCCAGTCCACTTCCAAAGCTTGCCGGAATGAGTCTCCTTGGTGGACTCATCAATGACCTTGACCACACCTCGAACACTTTCATCCACGCTGATGCTCGCCTCGGCAAGATCAAAGGCCCGCGCACCGCGGTTCCCCATTTCGGTTTGAACGAAGCTGTACAAGTTGCAATATTTATTAGCAATGCGAGGAAAACAGAGGAAAACAGAGAAAAATAAAGCGCCGTCGCTGGTGCGCAACTTACCCAGGATCGATGGGAAAGACTGTGAGCCACGTCTCGGCAACGGCAATAGTCCTGGCGTACCAATGCTGAAGGATCTTGGTCGGGCCGTAGACAGCGTTGGGGAAGGGGATCACGTTCCTGGCCATGTTAGATTAATCACATACTGTTGTGGCTCTATGAGGCCAAGTCACTTACTATTCGACTGTTAGTACTGGTGTGCGCCTAAAGGTGGTAATGGGAATTACTTGCCGTCAAGAATGCAGCGCTAGATCCAATCACAATGAGTTTGGGGTTCTTGGATGCCTTGAGGAGCGGAAAGACTGCCTGGTAAAGTCGAACAAAGCCAAAGACATTGGTGTCGATGTGGTCTTTAATGTCGGGAATCTTGGCATCCTGCAGCTTCGGCCAGGCCGTGGCTTTGCCAGCATTGGCAATGACAATGTCAATGTGGTCGATGCCGCTGGACTTTAACGTCTCGACGGCTTTGAGCGAGTCATTGTCGTCCGTCGCCTCAATCTTGACCACTTGAACGGTGGTGCCCTCGGCCGTAGGCAACTTGAGCAGTTCCTTGGACGGGCCATCGTCGGGGTTGCGGTTGGCCGCAATGACGGTGTGGTTGGGCTTTGCAGCATACAGCTCCAAGATTCCACGACCAATGCCACGACCGGCACCGGTAATGAGGACAATAGTAGGAGAAGCCATGATTTTCTGCTCTGTTTTGGTCTGAGGCTGATGGATGTGCAGGACTAGTGCTTGCTACGGCGGTTGTTGGTGGTGTCTCAGCGAAAAAGGCCAAGCCAAAAGTTCATGTGTTTAGAGGGCGCTCTTTGCCAGCTAGCACTTCAATTTAGCTACGACAATTTTCGATGAATTACTAATTGTGGCACAATCAATTCGCAATTAGGCTTATCAACACGCAAGAGTCCGAGCTACCAAAGCAATTGCTTATTTTTATTTCGCCATCGCAAGCAAAGCTATCTCCATCGCAGCTTATGAGCCTAATCATGCGGGCCTCGCTGCTGGGACTCGGTTCTTACTCTTGACCAATCAGGAGCCTCCCGAGTAAGACCTGCAGCATAAGCAATTGCCCGATTGGGATGAACCATTACTTTTAGCGCATTATTGCCTTGGATGACCTTGTAATCATATAGATTCAGATACTGCTTGTCGAATCCTCAGATAACAAGAAGAAGAAAGAAAAAAAAAAAAGGCTAGCAAACGCGTAAGAGATTGAAGTGCTAGGTATTGCCGCAAGAGATATGAATTCGAAGGCGAAAATGGGGCAGCCGACAGCGGCATGTGAAAAATGCGACACCAGTAAATGACCAACAGTGAACTTGCGTGACAATATAGTTGCATCTCTCCTCAAAGAGACAAAAAAGTTAGAAGGGGACTATGGATCTTTTAAATAAAGTCTTGAAGCGATTATTTCCGCTACTCTAGTTAATCTATTCTGTATTCGTCCATGTAGCATGTAAATGGCCATGAGCTGGTGTTCACTGTTGGTTGAGGACCGCCTCGAGGTCAAAGCGCAGAGAGTTTTCCGAACCACTTGTGAATGGTTCTCTAATTGCCTTCATCTTCACACAACTCACCAAATTGCCAATTTAGCCTGCCACGTTCTCCCGTATGAATTCCGTCATAGCATCAACCACCTCGACCGAGCCTTCACCACTGAGTACAGTCAAGTGGCCCTTGCCCTTGGCCTCCAGAAACTTCTTTGTCTGCGGAAACAGCTCAAAAGCTGCCTTTTGCTCTTCCGGGGGCGACATGGTATCTAGCTCGGGCGTCACCATCAAGACTGGCGTCTTGTCCACAAGTTTCAAAATCTCCTTTGGCTGCCACCAGGCCAGCTTCTGATATGTCTGCAGCGCAATCTTGTTCCGAAAGTTGGGAGCGCCGCGGTCAATGACGGCACCCATGAATCCGTACGCTTCGATGCCGCCCGGCCCGCCCGAGCCTGCCATTCCAATCGGATTCTCGCCCTTGCTGTTGAACGGCGGCAGCATAAACGGCTCATTGCCGCGCAACTGGGATTGACGATCGCGTATCAATTGCAAAAATGCCTTGTCGCGCTTTTCGGCTTGGTAGAAACTCAAAATTGGACAGACCATGACCAGAGCTTTGACGCGACGGTCTACAGCGGCGGCGCATGCGCTGACGGTGCCACCAAACGACATTCCCCAGAGTGTAATCTTGGACGAGTCAACACTTGGAAGCGAAGAAATGTGCGTGACAATGTCTAAAAAAAAGGTGTCAGATTTTGCTTGAAAAGACCAGTTGCCCAGGGAAAATTTTACCTGCGAGATCTTCTGCTTGTTGAAGGGGATCAATGAGGTTCTTTGGAGAGCCATCACTGTCACCAATACTCCGTGGATCATATATGTAGGTATTGAAACCTTGCGATTGAAAAGTTTCTGCTATGTCAGGTAGCAGCATCTCTTTGACACAGTTGAACTACCATTGCGAAACTGTCAGCTAAATTGGCAGTCAAAAATGTCTGCCCTACGTACCCCGGGAGTCATGATAATTGCCGGCCCTTTACCGTCGACGGCATAGAACCTTCCCCTGATGATGATGCCATCGATGGTTTTGCATTCGACAACCTGGAACGATGAAAGAGGTGCCATGATTGCGCAAGTTGCAACTGCATAGAATGAGCGAGACTGTAGTGGAGCAAAGAGGCAAGTATAAGTGAAGAGGTAGATTAAGATTGAATTAAACTTATCGAGGTTTATTGCCTCTTCCAAGAGAGTCGTATTACTTTTCTCTGATGTACAACCAATAACAAGTTGTTTCATTAGCCTATCTCCATTCATTCGTGGGGCCAATAATTGCCGGCGTAGAATTCGTCCGCTCGGCCGATTCGGTTCCAACTAAATCACGTTGAGTAAGAGTGAGGCTGAACTGATCCACAGATAGATTTACATGCTTACCATGGGTTTCTGACCATGCAGCAGCTGGCATGATTGCCAGCCTAGACGTTGCGCAATGCTACCGAACGCTTGTGGAATTACGACGGAACTGGGTCAGGACATGTCACTTGGTATCGCCAGTCTGTGCGCCACTTCGAGATTGCCATATGTGGTTATCGTGTCAGACCTGCAGGACTTGCGCAAGATGGCTAAGCCGAACGGCTGAACGTTACTGATGGTCTTCAGATGCTCAGCTCGGGGTAATACCTTGTGATCTTCACATGAGTATTCCATGTCATTCGTAACTTGGATAAGCCAAAGAAAACGTGGCTGTTTTAGCTGCCGAATGTGGAAAGTTTCCTTGATACAGCCATCTAATCAGAATCACCTAATGTGAGGACAACTCGCAATGCAGGAGGAATAAAAAGAATCCATCTTCAATCGTAAATGTTGTATTCTGTGTAAACCCAATTCTTCTCATTCTCTTCACTTCATACTAGGCTCCACGTTACGTCTGTATAGACTCTCGTCCACACCATGTCGGGCCAAGAACCTATTGCCATTATTGGCCTCTCCTGCCGCCTTCCTGGCGGCAACTCCAACCCCCGCAAGCTTTGGGACTTTCTTGAACGAGGCGGAATTGCCTCCAACAAGGTCCCTGAGAACCGCTTCAACATCAACGCCCACTGGGATGGATCACACAAGCCTAGGACCATGCGCCCACTGGGCGGTATGTTCTTGGAAGACGTGGATCCGGCGGATTTTGATGCATCTTTCTTTGAGATTTCCAAGACGGATGCAATTGCCATGGACCCAAATCAGAGACAAATGCTTGAAGTAGTATTTGAGGCGCTAGAAAACTCTGGTCTGCCTCTCGAGAAGCTGGATGGAGCTCCGGTGGGATGCTTTGTAGGCTCCTTTGCATCAGGTGTGTACATGCCAAATATCGTTGCAGTAACGAATACGAATACTGATTGAAGTTTTCAGATTATGGCGACATGCAAGCTCGCGATCCTGATGACCGTCCTGCCAACATCACTGTTGGTGTCGGCCGCGCCATCCTGGCCAACCGCCTCAGTCACTTTTTAAATATCAAGGGCCCCAGTTTGACGATAGACACGGCCTGCTCAGGCTCTCTCGCCGGCCTTGATGTGGCATGCCGATACCTGAAAACTGGTGAAATTGATGCCGCTATCATTGCTGCTAGCAATCTTTACTTCAACCCCGAGCACGTCATGGACATTGGCGCCGTCGGAAACGCACACTCCCCTACTGGCCTCTGCCACACCTTTGACATTTCGGCCGACGGATACGTCAAGGCCGAGGCTGTCAGCTCTTTTATTATCAAGCGTCTATCCGACGCTATTCGCGATGGCGACCCCGTGCGAGCAGTTATTCGAGGCTCATCTACAAACAGTGATGGCCGTACACCTGGTATTGCCAGCCCTAGCGCTGAAGCACAGGCGGTTGCCATTCGCGCGGCCTACGCAAATGCTGGCATCACCAACTTTAATGACACGGGATATCTGGAATGTCACGGTACCGGAACTCAGGTGAATTTCTTGTGGTGAACTATTTCATTAATGCTCATCACTAACTTGGAATCAAGGCCGGTGATCCGACTGAAGTTCGAGGCGCAGCATCAGTCTTTGCTGCCTCTCGCCCAGCTGATAAGCCTCTCCTTATTGGTTCAGTATGAATTGCCCACGTACATACATGTTCATATTTTATACGAGCGCTGACAATTTCAGATTAAAAGCAATTTGGGCCATGCGGAGCCCGCAGCAGGTAATTCCGGCTTGATCAAGGCGGTTCTGGCTATTGAGAACGCTCGCATCCCGGGTAACCCAACCTTTGAGAACCCGTCCCCCAAAAGTAAGCATCAACCCTTAACCCTAAGCATTCAAAAAAAAAAGAAAAAAAAAGAAAAAAAAGAAAAAAAAATCGAAATCCTTTTTAAAGTTTGAGAATTACCAAAATATATAATAAACACGAATCTAACTTTTTTACCTGCAGTCGACTTTGCTGGATGGAAAGTCCAAGCTAGTCGCTACACAGTCCCCTGGCCGACGACCAACGCGCTCCGACGCGCCAGTGTCAACTCGTTTGGTTACGGAGGCTCCAACGTGCATGTTGTCATTGAGCAGGCAGCGTTGGACCACAAACCCCGGCACACATCTTCCTATCTGTCTGAAGATGCAGAACTCGATATCGATGACGAACTCGAAGAGGGCCGGTCCCACACTCTGGTTCTGTCCGCCAACGACGAGGCATCGCTGCGTGCAAACATCCGTGCTCTTTCCAACCACCTGATCAACCCTCGAGTCAAGGTCAACCTCGCCGATTTGGCATACACGCTTAGCGAAAGACGCTCTCTCTTCTTTCACAGGGCATACTTGACCACCAAGACTACAGACTTTGAAGACGATGCATTCGTCTTGGGCAAGAAGCAGTCGGAGAAGCCGCGCATTGGCTTCGTCTTTACTGGTCAGGGAGCGCAGTGGCCGCAGATGGGCAAAGAGCTACTAGAACTGTTTCCCTGGACGCGCAGTATTCTTGAAGAGCTCGATGCAGTTTTGCAAAAGCTGCCTAACCCTCCTGCCTGGTCACTGATTGGTAAGGATTTCCTTCTTTAGCCCCCAGCCCTTGAGCGGTATACTAACAAGTATTGGTTAGATGAACTGACTCAGCCTCGCGCTGCCGAGCACCTTCGACAGCCAGAATTCTCTCAGCCTCTGGTGACTGCCCTTCAGCTCTGCATCTTGGCTGTCCTTGAATCGTGGGGCGTTTCCCCGCAGAGCGTCATTGGCCACTCGTCTGGTGAAATCGCCGCCGCTCATGCCGCCGGCTTCCTCAGCCGTGCCGACGCCATTGTTGCCGCATTCTATCGCGGACGTGCTGCGGTCAACCGCAAGAACGATGTGGCTCAGAATGTCGGCATGTTGGCAGTCGGCCTTGGAGGTGACGCAGTGCAGCCGTACCTCGAGGCCCATGCGGGCAACGCCTGGATAGCCTGCTACAACAGCCCCGGCAGCGTCACAGTCTCGGGTAGAGTTGAAGCCCTCGAGGCCCTCGCTCAGAGCCTCAAGGCCGATTCTCATTTTGCCAGACTGCTTCAGGTGGATCTTGCCTACCACTCGGAGCTGATGAGCGTCATTGGTGAAGAATACGAGAACCTTTTGCAGAAGGCCAGCTTCACCTCCTCTGCTGGTCACAGCCACGTCACCATGTTTTCCTCCGTCACTGGAAAGAAGAAGACGGATGTCGCAGATGCTTTGTACTGGAAGAACAACATGGTTTCTCCAGTGCAGTTTAACGATGCTGCTCAGGAAATGCTCACCTCGCCGGACGGCCCGACTGTGCTGGTTGAAATCGGACCATCTGGTGCTTTAGCCGGCCCTGTCTCTCAAATCAAAAAGGCCCTCGATAAGCAAGACAGCGATGTCGCGTACATTGCTGCCTGGTCGCGTGGAGCTAATGCAGGCAAGGCACTGTTTGACGCTGCTGGACGCCTCTTTGTGACTGGATACGCAATCGACCTGGCCAAGGTCAATGAGTACAAGGAGCCATCCACCATCATCGACTTGCCCAACTACTCTTGGAACCACTCCATCAAGTACTGGCACGAGAATGCTGCCAGCAGAGACTGGCGATTCAAAAAGTACACGTCGCATGACTTGCTCGGAAGCAAGGTCCTCGCCACCTCGTGGCAGGCCCCTAGCTGGAGAGCTCATCTCAACCTCGACAACGTTCCCTGGCTCAAGGACCACAAGATGGGGGCAGACGTCCTGGTTCCAGGCTCTGGCTTTATTTCCATGGCGCTCGAAGCCATCTGGCAGAAGTACAAGGCTGTCGAGCCGGCCGCTGCCGACGTCGCCGCAATCAATGATTTGGCTTACCGGTTCCGCAATGTCAAGTTTGAAAAGGCCCTGGTACTCGAGGAGGGCAAAGACACCGAGGTGATACTTTGGTTGACTCAGCAGCCAGGCAGCAAAACATGGCACGAATTTGTCATTTCTACAACAACTGCAGACGGCTTCCGCATTGATCACTGCTCTGGCCTGGTCAGGGTGCAAGATGAGCTGCCCGATTCGATTCCAGAAGGTCAGGACGGAGAGCTCGCCCACCCCACTGCTGGACGTCTATGGTACAAGGCGCAGTCGCAGATCGGCTACGGATTCGGCCCTTCATTCCAAAAGCTCAAGCACGTCGAGTCCCTCAGCGGAAGCCGCAAAGGCCGCGCCGTCGTTGCGCTTGAGCCACCTGCTTCCAAATGGAACCCCCAGACTTACTACCCAATCCACCCAGCGTCTCTGGATGGCTGTTTCCAAACCGTGACGCCGTCGCTGTGGTCGGGCGAGCGAAGCTCCATCAACGCAGTTGTTGTGCCGTCGGTGCTTGACGACCTCGTTATCAACAAGGTGCCCCATGACCTTCAGGATGGCTTGTCTCTGGCCAACTCGGAGTACTCTGGCCGTGGACGTCTCTCCGAAGCCAAGAGCTACATGTCCAACTGTGCCGTGTACGACCCACGGACTGGCAAGCTAATTGCTCGCATGACTGGTCTTCACTTTGCCGAGCTCAACACCGACGCCAAGGTCGACCCGCATACCTTTGACGAGGTTACTTGGAAGCCAGACATTAGCCTGCTTTCGAACCAGCAGATTGCGTCTCAGACCCTCAGCCTGGACGCCGTGGAGGGAATCGGTGCCACCATTGATCTGGTTGCACACAAGAAACCTGCCCTGACCGTCCTTGAGATTGGCCTTGATGCTACTGATGCGTCGTCGCTGTGGTTTGATGAGGAGCAGGAGTCGTATTCTGCACGCTCTGCCTATGCAGAGTATACTGTTGCTACGGTTGGTGGACCGAGCCTAGTCGACCTCCAGACAAGATATGAAGGCAAGAGAAATACTTCCTTCCTGCTCTTGAGTGAGAAGAAAGAAAGCCTTGGCCTGGAAGCAGCTTCCTACGATCTAATCATTGTCAAACTTGGTGAAGCCAACTCTTCCAACTTGCTTCAAGAGCTTGAGTCGCTTCTCTCCCAGAGCGGAGCTTATACTCTTGTCATCCAGGGCAAGGTCTCTGACTCCACGGCGAGAACTTCATCTTCCGAATCTGGTTCACTGCAGTCCGCCGCTACCCGATCGCCAGAGGTCTTGCAGACACCGAGTGCGCCCACATTTGCTGATCCTAGCATCAAGTCTTCCTCCGTGTCTGACACTCCGTTGCCAGGCCAGGACACTAACTCTGGCATCAAGGGTTTGGCTCTCGACGTTGCTCTCCAGGAGAAGTTCTCAGTGGTCAACAGCAAGATTTACCCCGTCTCAGAACTGCCAGGTCTCGGATCTCCTGTCGAGATTGCGTCTACTGAGAGCGTTGTCGCCCAGTTGTACACTCCGAACAACGCTGAAGTTGAAGGCCTCGCTCAGAAGCTGTCAATTGTCAGCTTCTCTGACAAGACCTCTTCCCTTGGTTCCAGCCTGAAAGCTTCCCTGGAGTCCACTGGGTGGTCTGTCTCAACTCATGGGCTTCCTCTGACCAAGCCTGCCGACGGAAGCATCGTGCTCGTTCTCGACGAAATTCAGTCGCCCTTCCTGAGGGACATCTCTCAAGAGCAGTGGACATCATTGCAAGCACTGGTCAGCTATGGCAACCCAGTTCTCTGGGTTACTCAAGGTGCGCAGTTGAATGTGACAAACCCCGACGGTGCTCTTGCCCCCGGACTCTTCCGCGTCATTCGCATGGAGGACCAGAGCGCCCAGCTCACGACCCTGGATGTCGAAGCTGCCACGGGCCCGGCTACCGACGCTGCAATCACGCGGGTGTTGGAGCAGCTGCGCCAGCCGCGCGTCAAGGAATTTGTCGAGTTTGAGTATGCCGAGAGAAACGGCATCATCCACGTGCACCGCATCGTTCCCGATGTTGCCGTCAACAACTTCAAGTCGGTCGAGCAACTTGGCGCCGAACCTGTTGTACAAGACCTTCACGCTACCGAAGCTGAAGTATCGCTCCGAGCCGAGCGCATGGGAACTTTTGATGCCCTGACCTGGGCTGAGACATCTTCTGGCCCTGTACCCGTGGAGGAGGGACGTATCGAGGTCGAGGTTGTCGCCGCGGGTGTCAACTTCAAAGATGTTGCCGTCACCATGGGCATTGTTCCCGAGAACGAATACACGCTGGGCTATGAAGCTGCAGGTGTTGTCAAGCGACTTGGACCTGGTGTGACCAAATTCAAGGTCGGGGATCGGGTTTGCTTCTTGAACAATGGTAGTTATGCCAACCGCCTGCAGGTCCCGTACCAACGGGCGCACGTCTTCCCAGACAACATCAGCTTTGAAGAGGCGGCGACGATCCCGTCGGTATACTTGGCGTCCATCTACTCGCTATATCACCTTGGCAACCTCAGGTCCGGTCAGACTGTCTTGATCCACTCGGCCACTGGTGGTGTTGGCATCTCGGCCATTCAGCTCGCCCAGCACAAGGGTGCCGAGGTATTCGTCACAGCAGGCACAGAGGAGAAGCGCGAATTTCTCGAAAAGAATTATGGAATTGCCAAAGATCACATCTTCTCTTCGCGAAACACAGACTTTGCTGCGGCCATCAAGAAGCAGACTGACGGCCGCGGTGTGGACGTTGTTCTCAACTCGCTCATTGGCGAGCTGCTTGACGAATCCTGGCGCATCACGGCAGATGGCGGCACTTTTGTTGAGATTGGCAAAAAGGACATTGTCGATCGTAACTCGCTCTCCATGGAACCCTTTGATCGCAATTGTTCCTTCCGCGCTATGGACTTTTCCTATACCAAGGATATTTCTCTACCACTGATTGAAAGGTGAGTCTCACTTGTATCCTCATGTTCAGAGAACGTCGAACTAATAAATATATATAGACTACTTGATGAGATTTTCGATCTTGTCAATGCTGGTCACGTCAAGCCCATCCAGCCCATTACCACTTTCGGCTTTGATGACATTCCATCTGCTCTGGCTCATATTCGTAGCGGTCGTCACATCGGAAAGGTTGTCATCTCCAGTGGTGAGCACACCTCCGTCGAGGTCCCTATTCGCCCCGCGGCACGAAAACTTGCTCTTGATTCCGCAGTCTCGTACTTGATTGTTGGTGGTCTCAAGGGTCTCTGCGGCAACCTGGCCATCCACCTGGCCAAGAATGGAGCACGTCGCATCATTGTCTGCTCCAGGAGCGGGTTGGATGATGCTGCCTCGCAAAAGACTGTGGCAAACTGCGCCGCCTATGGCTGCGAGATTGTCGAGGCAAAGGGCGACGTTGCAGACGAAACCTTTGTACGAAAGATTTTCCAGGAAGCTTCCCCGGCCATTTCCGGCGTCATTCAAGGTGCCATGATTCTGAGAGTGAGTTCCTTATCATTGGCAAGTTTCTTTTCTGTGGCTGACATAATGTATTAGGACAAACCGTATGAAATTATGACTTTGGAAGAATACCACGCCGCGATCCATGCCAAGATTCAGGGCACCTGGGCCCTCCACCGGGCTTCGCTTGATCAACCCAAGCCCCTCGAGTTCTTCACACTTCTTTCCAGTATCTCTGGCATTGTCGGCAAAAAGGGTCAGTCCAACTACTCTGCCGCCAACACCTTCCTCGATTCCTTTGCCTACTATCGCCAGTCCCTCGGTCTGCGAGCCAACGCGGTTGATTTGGGTCTGATTGAGGATGTCGGCTACGTCGCCGAGCAAGGCGGCATGGACAGTCACTTTGATAAGCGACAGTGGACGCCGATCCTCGAAGGCACGCTGCGAAGCATCCTCGACTACTCCATCCTGCAGCAGACCCCTAAGCCCCTCAACACAGTCAGCGTGCCGCAGCTCATCACGGGCATTGGCTACCCTCTCCCCGACGACTCGGATCTCAAGAGAGAGGCTCGCTTCGGCTACCTCTTTAGCCAGGCCGGCGGCGCCGACGGGGCCAAGGACGGCGGCAGCAAGGGAGATCAGGCCATTCGCGCCCTCAAGCTCATGCACCAGTCGGGCGCCACCGGTGCGCCGCTCGTCAAGCTTGCGACGGAGCTTGTCGCGGGCCAGATTACCAAGATTCTGCGTCTCGAGACGGAGCTCGAGCCAGCCAAGTCGCTCATGGCGTATGGTGTTGATTCGCTCGCGGCGGTGGAGCTGAGGAACTGGGTGCGATCTGAGCTGGGCGCTGAGCTGTCGACACTGGACATTACCAATGCCAGCTCTCTGATTGCCCTTTGCGAGAAGCTTGTTACCAAGCTGCCCGCGCCTTGATTTTTTTTTTCGGGATAAATCTGAAATAAGTCCTGCAGGACAGGCTTTTTTTGATTTTGGCTATACTAGAATTGTTTGCTATGCTACTCCGTACTTTACTGTTTTATTTATCTTTGACCGTTTATAGACTTTTTTACATTATTTCACAGGTTATGTTCAAATCTCGTGAAGCCCTGAAATGAAATGACTGACGTACTCAGATTCCAAAAAGAGATATATCGTGTTCTACGGGGCTAACAGGAGACTCCTTCGTACACTTTGAAGAATTCGTACAAATTGAAGAAGTTGAAGCTGTCACGCTATCCACGTCGCACAAATGGCAACTTGATATTTCCTAAGTGTAGTACGACAAGCCGATTTTGCCTCGCGCGCGCCCCAGGATAATATAGCGAGTAAATAAAATCCTTCCCCTCTAGGGCTATGAATTCAACGCCCGGCCCTCTGCACCATTTCCGCCTGCGCGCCACAATGGCATCCGTGGGCCGCAACAACACACGTACCCTGCACCAAAAGCTTAGAGCATCGCGGCGTCATTTTTCTCTGGAGTGGAAAGGCGTGAAATGAGGTGGAGATGACGCTACGAGCGGATTGATGCATCACTGAAAGAAAGACGCGCCGGACTCGTGGGAACGTGGAATTGATATAATGACACATTCGCGATAAACTGTCAAGGATACGGGCAGGGCTAGAATCAGAACGCTGAATTCGTATACATCGACTTTAGGCACGATTCGAAGAGCAAAGAGCATTGCATTTCCTATTGCGCTAAATAACAGTTGATAAAAACATCAATTCCCTTATATTTTCATATCCGCTAGCGCGCATCTCTCATCGGGCCGTTGCGGGCGTGGACTCTTTGTCCGAGCTCCTCCCGGTCCATCATTGCCCTGCTCCTCTGTTCCCCATATACATTTCGTCATTCAGCCGGGTATCTTTTCTTTTTTTGTTGTTGTTCAAGTCATTATCTCATGTCCTTGCGGGAAAAAAAAACAAACGAATCATCTTAACCGCCGGCAACCTAAAAATCCGCCATGACCGTCGTGGTCGATCGCTGCGCACGACTACGCGCATGTAGCGCCTGCGCCTCCAAACACTGCGACATAATCTGGTAGACCTGCCAGACGCCCGCATTCTGCATCATGATGCCAAACAGTCGCAGCAGCTTGGGTACGTAGCCGCCGGGCTCGACGAGGTGAAAGTCTGGGTCTATGCCCGCGTTCGCCAGCTTCTCCCTCGCCTTGACGGCCGCAGACTCGACAATGCCGCGTACCTTTTCCAAGAGCCGCACGTCGTCCTCTTCGAGAATCATCACGGCGGGCATCTGCGCAAAGTCAATCTCGTCGTGGCCCACGATGCCGAGATACGGACCGACGCGGTCCTGCAGCGTCGCCAGCCACTCGGCGAGTACCTGCAGGCAATCAAAGGCACAGAGAGCGGCCTGCAGCGAGAGCTCGCCGCCCCAGAGGTCGGCAACGGAGACACCGAGGCGGTCAGCCATGAGGAGGGAGTCGGCGGCAAAGAACGATGCCTTGCGGAGGTGCTTTTCACGGCGCGACGTGACGCGCTCGGCCGAGTTGGGGTCGCCACGCGCGGAGGTGAACCTGGCAAAGTCAATGGATTGCGTCTGCGGGCCGGGCGAGTCGGAGATGGTCGCGTCGCGCATATTGGCGTCGGCGGGCTCTGCTCGGCTGCTCGGCTCCGTGGCCGATTCGTCAGACGACGAATTCTCCACGACCTGGCTGCCGCGAGCAATCTCGTTGGCTACGCCGATCCAATCGCGCTCCCAGAAGCGCTCCTTGGCGCGTGATAGATTGACAAACAGGCGGACGTATGCCAGGTCGAGCAGTGGAATCGAGTCGGCGGGCAGGGGCCCGAGGCCATACGGATTCGGGTGCTGGACGCAGTGACGTGGGTTGCTCGCCCAGGCCATCTGCCAGGCACGCAGGGCGGGCTCAATGTGGCGGTGCATGCGCTCCGTCTCCTCGTTTGTCCAGACCTTGTTGTGGTGCCGCTGGCGGGTCTCCCAGATATAGTTGTGGAGGGCGTAGATGAGAAGAAGAAGCGCAAAGGAGCTGGGGCTGAGCTGGCTGCCACGCACCCTGCTGGGGTTAGAACCCGTCTCAAAGCCGGCCGACATGCTATCGAGGGTCAAGTCATCCTGTTCCTTTTGACTCGAGTGCAGCAACTCGGCCAGGGCCTCGCGAAACGGCGGCGTGTTGTGAGCGGCGCCGCGGACACCGCCCCTGGCGAAAAAGTCGAAGCTGGTCTCGGCAGCCCAAAACTCCTCGTCACACGGCAAATCAATCAGGATTTCGGAATTCGTTAAAGCTGGCGCATGATTGTACGCTGTCACTAGAACGCTTGATAAGAGGTATACGGCGTAGAGGGTTCGCTTGCGTTCCTCCATTCTGCTCCACTCGATCCACTGATGGTCTTGCAGATGCTCCCTTTGGCGCTCAAAGTTCTCGTCGTTGGCTATTTGCACATCTTCGATATTTGGGACGTGGAGCTGCGTCGGCTTCGCCAGCTGAGCCCCTTGAGCGAGACCCACCAAGGATGAAATGTGCATGGAAGCGATATCCGTAGCAATCTTGTCAATCACGTTGTGGCCGTATGAGATGTTCAAGAGCATAGTCTGGACCAGCCAGACGGGCGTGTCAGAGCCATCGTCACTGGGCTGTGAGCCGCTCTGGGACGTGGTGCTTCTTGCCCTGCTCATTTCCTGTTTGCGACGATCTTGCAGGAACATGAACACCATTCGTTTCGACAGCTCAAACAATTCTTTGGATACGTCGAGATCTCGTTCATACAGGGCGCCGATCATGGCGGTGGCCAGGACGAGACATCCCTTGCCGCCGTGGGACCCTAGTTCGTCATCGTGCCCGGGCTTAGACATGTCAAAGTTGAGGGTGGGGACATGCAAAAAGGGAAGATGCGGGTGGAAGTGCGTTAGGTAGGAAGTGACGTATCGCTGGAGGTCCAGGGTTGAGGGCAGCTTGTGCTCGGTGGACTGATTATTGGCAGTCTGCGGCGCAGTCTTGAGAACGGGTTTACGACCAAATGGTTGGGATTTGGAGAGGATATTCACAATGGCGGTCCTGGTGGCATCTGTGATTGTGGTTACGGGAGAGGCTCCGAGGTTCCCGGCAGCGATGGGGTGCGTAGGGTCCGGGCCAGGATGGAAGCTTGGGGAGCTGCTTATGGTTTGCGCGTTGCGTCCCGTTACGACGGATGGGTTCATTGAACTCTGCGAATGAGGCGCGGACAGGTAGGGGTCATTGATCTTTTGAGAAGCTGGCTGAGGTGATACAGGTGCTCCGTTTAGGAGATCGGGAAAAACCGACCCATTGATATCCATCGCAAAAGGGTTCGTCATCTGCGGCGGTCCCATGACGGAGGGCTGCCACATGGTGGTAGACCCTGCTGGGACCGGATGATTTGAACCATCCACCATGACATCGCTTATCCCGCTCTGGCTCGTGGTGCTGATTGCTGAGGGGCTCGAACCGTCAATCGCGTTTTCGTTGTTTTGAAACGTCATCTGATGCTCAAAGCCGGCGACCCAGTCAAGGCCGTCATCAAAGGGCTGACCAGAGGAGAGGTCGTTGAGTGAGGAGCTGAAGGGAGACTGATGGTCGACATTCATGGACTGGGGCGAGTCGTTGTAGTGAAGGGCGTTGGGGTTGATGGTGGAGCCATGGCCAAAGAGAAGGTTTTCAAAATCAAATTCGGTGCCAAAAGGACCAACCGCCGGCGCCGTCCTCAGTGCCGGGCCCATTTCGGTCGTGGTGCCCGTGTCGAGCTTGGAGAGGCTGAGGGCCATGCCGCGCTGGCTAAGAGCGAGGGACATGCTGCCAAGGTCAAAGTTGTGCAGCGGCAGGCCTACTAGAGACGGGTGTCTATTGTGGCCGCCCATGCTTCTAGCGACAGAGGCGTTGGCGGAGGCCAGCATCTGCATGGCTGAACCGTCAACATGACTTATAGTATTCGCTCGGGGCCTCATCTGGGCGTTCCCTTGACCGGCAGCTCCGACACTAGGGCCTGCTATGCTATTTTTACGTCGAGCCTGGGCGGGAGTAACGCCGCTCGCAGATTCTCGGCGGTTGCGCGGGCGGGCCGAGGGAGTGGTCGTTTGGTGCAGCTTTTGCTGGTGCCGCAGAAGCAAATCACGGCGAGCAAAACATCGCTGACACTCGGGACACTCAAAAGGTTTCTCTTTGGTGTGGGAGCGCTCGTGTCGCTTTAAATGCTCGAGACGCGCAAAAGAACGCTGGCAGGTCGCGCAGACGTGGGGTCGTGGCTTATCGATTTTCGGAGCGGGAAAGGTGGGTGGTGCCGGCTTGGAATTGACAGTAAGAGTGGAAGCTAATGGTTCGCAGCTGAGGTTAGCGGTAATTCATCATCAAACAAGATCAGACGCGGTTTCTGGTCATGTGCGACTGGGCCGGCGAGGCAGGCGAATGGAGGGGCGGCGATGCAAAGAGGTAGGCAAGGCGCGACGTAGTGGGCGGGATTTTTTTCTCACCAGAATCGTCAGCGGCGGGCTTTGCGGGCGCAGCAGTGGCGGGTGCGGCGGCGGCGGCGGCGGCGGGAGATGTGGAAGTCATGATGGAAGATGAGCGAGAAGGCCTGGCTCCAGAGTCGTTCATGACCATGGCCTCGCCGGGAGAATTCTAGGCAAAGGGCGGCGGCCGCGTGGTGGGCGTCGTGATGTTTGCGGTGAGTGGCGCTGTTGGTTGAGCAAGCGTCGAGCTGTCGTGGGGCAGAAAGACGTGAGACGGTAAGAAGAGAGAGATGGCGGGGGGTCAGGAGAGCTGATTAGGGAGGGGCGATAAGAGGTGTGAGACGGGCGGCGGTTGGCGGTTGGTGGGAGTCAGAGGAGTAGGTAGGGAGAAGAAACAAGCGCAGAGCGGAAAAGCCCGAGCTTGATGGGATTGAAAATGGTCGGAAAGGGGAGAGCTGTTCCGCCAGTCGAAGCAATTGCTGCTCAACGTGGGACAAAAAAAGAAGAGTCGTAGGAATAGAAGAGAAGAGGTGAGGGAAGAAGGAGAGGGTTATTTAGCGTAGCGACGGGCTGGTTTAGGGGACGGGATGGGTGAACGTGGCGGGGTGCGAACTCGCACTGTAGCCTTTTTACTTGTAGAGGGCCTTTGTATTTAGGGCTTTGCAGGGCTCTGCAGGACCCTTGGTGGCCGGTTTGGTGGACCACGTACGTCAGTGGTTGCCGCCACCACCAGCAAATACCCGAACGATCAAGGCCAACAAGTTTGCCTACCATTGTGGTCAAAGTGAGGACAAGACGAACCTCACAACTCTCGAGTGGGCAGGGTCTTGTCTCATGCAGATTCCTCCCCAGGTCTTTCCAGACAATGTCTCGAGCACCGCGCGCGACGCCGTTGCATTGCAGACCAGCGTCCAGACGGGGCCGGTACAGTGTATACTACCGTCGGGACACGGTGCGCACACAGAGCCGCCTGTTTTCTGATTCCGTCGGGGCCGAAGCAACTGCTGTGTGTGAGCCACAGTGGATAAATTTCGAAACAAATTGAAGACTGATTCTCTGGCTAATAGCAGACGAGCTAGGCTCGCATGCTGGCTCGCATCTGCAGGTTCGCAGGCGTGGAGCTTGAGCTTTTGGGCTAATGCGATGCGGCGCCCGTGATCAGTGCCTGGGTACGGATTACGTTGACCAACGGACGCGTCCAACAGCCGAGCCGCACACAACGCCATTATTTGTCATGGCTGAGCATGATTGTGTGTAATAAGCGACTTATCCATCTTGTTGATGGGTGCTTGCTACAATTTCTACATGTCCATTTTCCCTTCCAAACCGCGAGGAAACGCACGTCTTCCATCGGCGTAGGCTGGGAGGGTCTCGCCTTTGTCCTAGCGTTGCACTCGCTGCAAGCCTCTGCAAGGCCCCTGTCCGGCTCCATGTAACCATGATGCATGCTGCCAATGCTCTAGCGATTTATTGCTGCCAACTTTTGACGGAGTGGTGCCAGTTGGGATGTTGTCGATGCAATCAGGCACACCTCTCTTACTGCCAGCTCGCCAGCCTCGTCGTTAATTCGCCCGTCTCAACTTTTCAATATGCGGCGGGTACATGCCCATGTCTCATTTCGTCTTGCAGATGGCAGAACATGTGCCGCCAGCCATTACAATTTTCGCATCGGCATTGGGGCCTGCCGCAGCCTCGCTCGCCCTCGTTGGCTGCATCTGCATAGGTGGGCGTCGTGCGGCATACACTGTGCAAGACATTCAAGACATTTCACAGAGTCAAGTAATTCCCACTAATGTCGAGAGCGATCCCTAGAAATCGTTGGACATGAGGTGAAGCGTCGCTCGCTACTCTATGCCACCTCGTCAACCATTCGTCCTGTCGGCTGTATATCATCAGCTCACTAGCACTAGGCACGGCAGTCCGACATGACCTTCTGCATCGTCCCAGTATGCACGTCGGCATCCACCTGGCCCTGCAGATTTGATTTTTTTACCAGCACCTTATAATTCAATCGTGTGGACAATGACTGTGTTTCAGACCTCTCCACTCGTCGGCCCAACGTTCGTGGTCAACAACCTGGTCATGTCAGGGCTGCGGAATCGCCAGTACCGCTCAACCGCTGTCCACGCCCACAAGACTTACTGGTAGTAAAATGATAAGTAGTGCCACAATCTGCGCAGAACGCGCAAGCAAACCGGCCCATTCTCCGTGTAATCAGTCCCGCAACGTCTCATCTTTACTTCGGCCGTGGTATCCTATGACCATTTCCGAAGTGAAGCCGACATGGCTGTTTGCTTCGGTTGTCGCCGGCGCATCTGTAGCGTGTGGTAGCTACCTACCTACCTACCTAGCCTGCCAAAACGAAAGCCGACATAACCACCAGCGCCAGCACCGCAAACACACAATGCTACTCCTCAACAAGTTGGCGGAAAAATTCTCTCTCGTAATTACCCGTACGATCCCTCAACCCTATCATTCGTCTCGCCAAGATCCGCCATCTTCCTCAGTTTGGTTATCTTGCCTTTGATGCATAAGTAGCCAGGACATCTTTCCCTCTGATGCCGTGGTGCTGCTGCCCATGAGTGCAGCGCAGCTGCAGGTCGGGCCATGACATGATATTACACAGAGTTCTCCCTATACCACTAATAACTCTCAACACAGTGTCGGCGTGATTATCCGTGCAACCACGACTACCGACACTCCTACCGCAACCGCAATAAATCATGCGAAATCGTACAGCAAGCATCAATTTGCAGCCAAGCACGCGCACACACATCCCAAGCAAAATCATGGCCAATACCCCCCAAATCATTTCGTGTGCAAAATGCGAGCGGACACGGAGCCCTTGCCGAATTCTCCTGATACTTTGTCGATTTTCGCAGAGGAACCAAGTAAGTCATGAACGAGGCCGTTTGGCAGCGAGATGATTATCGTGTCCTATTTACAATCCTGTCCTGTCCCACTGGTGCACAAACAACACTCTGAACCCCTGCCTAGTGTCTGCCTAGTCCTTTGAAACTAGTCGATCGATTTTCGGTCAGCACAGTTGTGTTACAAGTGCGCCGAGATGGACTTTCTTTCTGATTGAGCCGTCGAGAGTGCCTAAATTACCTGGGCGCTTCTGCAAGCTAGTGCTGCAGCTAAACAGATAGACACCCACCCATTCCGTGTCGCACAGTGCGTAAAATCCTCGTCGAGTGCAAGGCCATGACGAGACCGCATGGGCACGATGAATCGCAATGCAATTCTAGAATAGGACAACATCGGGATGGGTTCATCGAGGTCTGACAAGCATCCATGTGGCGCAGGTCATCTATCTCGAACATTTTCAACCCCTTGACATTCAATATATCCAGAGCAGCAAAAGCGCCAAGATCATGAATAATGTCAGATGCAGAAACGGCCATCGTCAAGACTATTGTCGGATCTATAGCTTCGATTCTTACACACGCTGGTAGGATTTCTTTTATAACCATCTCCGTGGCGTTTCATTATGCAGCACATGACAGCGTCGCGACCGCGGCCATGACATACCGGCATGGATGTTACCCCTGCCGATAGCAAGCCCCAACGACACACTCAAGATCAGCTACTTGCAAGACCGAGATGGAAAATAACCACGCTGTGGCACTGAACATCATGGTATCCCACAGCACGATGAACTTGCCTTGGCTACTTGACGTCGTTGCCCTTCCGCTTAGGCTCAGGGGAGCGCCTGACTCATATACTAAATGCTTGCAGGAAAATTGCCATCTATTTATGCAGTTTCCTTGTACATTGTCTAATCGACTACACTTACTGCACGGCCAGACGGAGCCGGCCCAGGTATTTAAGCTACCGTTATGTTTACCCCTGCTCACACGATATTTATTTCCACGGCACGCCTACGGGGCTCGATATCATTGACTTCATCATGATTGCTATCTCTTCTGACTTGGACATACCCTGACGACTGGTGTGCAGCTGTGAGCTCATCTCCCGCAAACTTCTTTCGCAATTGTTGGCCCCTCGAACCTAGCCCGAAAGAATCGCGCTAGCGGTGGGAGAATTCGAAGATGGTGTTTCTACGGTCCTGCCAGCGCAAACTGGACGGTTTCACCGGCGCCCTTTCCTCTTTCATTTCTCAAGCCTGGTGATAGGTTCTTCATAAACTTGGGATGGAGTCAGTTGGTTGGTTGCTGAGCTCACGAGGAGAATCAGATTTTGCCTCAATTTGCCACTGCGCTGGTGTTGGTCAATTTTGAGAGTATTGGCACACGCGCGTCCACTTAATCAAGTCGCGCGAAGAACAAAACGCCCGCTTATTAAAACACCAAGGGTCTTGTCGAACTTCAATATTCAAGGAGGGCCTTAAGGAGGGGCCCCCAGAGATTATCGCTGACTTGAGCGACAAATCTCGAAAGGCCTCTCACGTGAGTATTTCCGAGGCCTGCTGGACTCGATAGTTGCAAGATATGGTAAACCCTATCTAAATGGAGGTTTCCTCGAATCAACTTGCTGACACCAACCGGCGGAATGGAAGAATGGCCTGTTCAAGCCGGAAAGCTAATTGTCCAAGACCGTCATTGATCGACCGCCCAACCCACACGTAGACGCGGCAGACATCTTTCGTCAGACTCGCATCAGAATGAAATTGCGACCACGGGTGAGAAGTGCTATTGTTGCGCGACACAGATCCTAGCCTGGCCCTTGACCGCATCGACCCAGCCAAGACACGGCGAACATCAATGTCCCGCGCCCGTCCTGACCCCAGGCTTTCCCCGGATGATTGAGTGGGACTCACTCGCCCCAGGCTCATCCATGACATTGGATGCAGGGCAGCCGAAGGAGCCCTCGATTACGCCTTCTGCGTTTGGGGAAAAAAAAAATCACCCGTCGTCCACTCCTTGCGCGGTTCAGGGGCTTTCCGGCTCGTGTGGGTCGAAGAAAGATGTCTGATGATGAGAATACTAATCAATACATGGACGTGATTGGAGATCACTGTGGCATGTGATGATGTGCCCAAGCGGTCCGAGGCCAAAGACCAAAGCCAACTCGTGTTGTTGGGGGCCGCAGCCGCAAGAGTATCGGCTTGAGATGACACCAGGCATGCCGTGCATCCGCTGGTGCCGACTGGTCAACATCTGTACCATGATGGAATAGTCGTAGCCAGCTAAATATTGGAGTTGGACAACTGAAAACGCTTTGGTCAGAATCGCATTCGCCAACAAGTTTCCCTCGCAGCGGAACACTCGGAGTTGGCCGGGCCTGGCAATCCGATTACCCCGGATTCTGACTCTCTTGGTCGGTGGCGTCAAGCTGACAGTGGCTGGCTGCAGAGCCAAATCATTTTCCAGCGCACGCCTACACAGCAGACATGGTTACTGCACCAGCACCCATATCTGCCGCCAGGAGTCGTTGCTCCGCCTCGCAATTTTGAATGCTTGCTCGGCTCCTACGTTCATCTGCAAAAGACAGTGTGTTACTCTATCTATACCTGCGTTGGCTGCCAATACTACGACCCTGTCCACACAGCCACGCGACGAGCTAGTACGGGGCAGTTCCCACTGTGGCTGTCAACTTTGTCGATATTAATGACAGGATTAAATAGGCGACGGCTTACGGATACCATTACCAGAACAGCATCTAGGCCCCTAATTTCAGCCATGCAGACTGCGCGAAGGCGTTTTCTATTCTGAATCGACACCCATGTATTTGGTGGCTTGGCAACATCCACCAATACAGTGTGCCACGCCTCCAATCGAGACAAGAGACAAGAGACACAAGAACCATTGTTTCGGCAGATTCGGTAGCATCTGAGCCTTGACTTGTCTTGCCTCCAAGAGTGCGGCAACCAACCCCTCGAAAGGTGTTGACGCGTCTTTGTAGGCTTGCGGTGACTTGTTGCTTGCGAGGGCCTTGTCAGGTGTAGGTAGTCATGCCGCACTGTACGGACAATCCAGACCATCCCAGCGTGTCAATACTCGGCCGCCTTTCTTTCCAAGCCCGAAAGCCGCGAAGGCTGGTTGGTCGGGCGCGCCACGCAGGCCCGCCGTGACGATTTGCAGAAAGTAGCCTGACAAACCACTTTATTTCATCCGGCATGGCGTGGGCGGCACTGTATAACTTGTGAAAGTGGATTATGCAGCGACAAAGCGAGACGCATATCATCCCCCCGTCCACACACGAGCTGGCACGCCTGATGCCCTGGGGCGCCCCATGAAACTAGGGATGCCACGTTGATGTCGCTCCATGGGGCCATATGGGGGATCTTTCTTACCAGAATTGCCATGTTCCACGAGCGTGGGGAGTAGCGATTTGGCGAAACCGATTTGCCATGGGGAGGAAGGGTCCTTGGACAAACGACGTGGATGGATCCTTCGCGGTGGCGTCATGGCCGCTCGTCGGACTACTGCGCGAGGCCGTTGTTGGGCGAGGCAACAACGGTAGATGCTAAATTATATGTTCCATCGATGTATCTTGCTGCAGCGCCAGACAGAGATTAACCTCGCTCATCCTACCATCATAGCGCAGCGGTGTGAATGGAGTGGGCTGGGTGGCTGGCTATTCCCTACCGGGCTGAAGAACAAAAAGACATATCTACTTGGGAAACTTCCAAGATGGACCCTCCTCTGCAGCTCTGCCGGCCAACTGGCCATTTGAGGTCAGCTGCCTGGCCATCCCATGTCGGCAGATCAGCTCGAAGAGCACCGATGTGGCCAGGATTCCCATCCTTGTGCTGGTTATGGCGGCGTTGGACGAGCTGAAGCGCCCCAGGCAAATATCGACTCTGTTTGCAAACCACGATTATAATCATTCAACTCGATTCTTCACTTCCTGGCTTATGCTCTTTGACTTTCTACTTTCCAGATTTGGACGCCATGTTTTGCCGTTAAGCGCCGGGCTGGGCCGTCTCCAGTGTCCACACCATACGACGGCGGTTTCGTCGCCCGGTGCCTTGCCAGCCAGTCGACGCCAACCCTTTCTACTGGCAGCTTGATTCGAACCGCCGAAAAGGACAAAGACAGTTGTTTTAATCTTGGGAACATCTGACGTATGCTGCATTGCTTGACAGCATGGCCAGTCTGAAACAGGTTTTCAGAGGTCGCTTTTTTGGTCTGCAAGCTATGCGCCCGCCCACTGAGACGCACAAGTTGATTGGCGATGATGATGTAGTTGATATGCAGCTTTCGCAGGTCCTTTGACACCAGCGCCATCTTCACGCTTGCCCGATGTCGACCTTTTCTTTCAGTTTCGAAATATTGCTCAGACATATTCTGTTCTTTGTTTTAATCTTTGAATCACACACAGCCGGAATCGAACCAACGATTTGTGCAACGAAAGCAAAGTACATCGCTGGCGCGCGCGCGCGCACCGCTCTTACACTTCATCACCATGACGCTCACCCTCTTTCTGATGCTGCTGCTGCAGCTTCTCTTGCGTTCCGTCGCGGCCTCCGCCGTCACCGTCACTATCACGGCCGCGCCGACCATTCCCTCCAACGAACCATCCTACTCGAAGCGCTACGTCTTCACATCCGCTATGCTCAACAGCACCAACACCTACCGGCGGCAGCACAACGCCTCGTCGCTCGAGTGGAACGCCACGCTCGCCTCCTTTGCTAGATCGTACCTGGCGGACGCCGCCCGCAAGGACTGCGAGTTTGCGCACTCGGGTGGGCCGTACGGCGAAAATATTGCCATCGGCTACGCCAATGCGACGGCCGCGACCGAGGCGTGGGGCGACGAACGGCGCGAATACGACTTTGGCAAGCCCGGGTTCGAGCACAGCACCGGGCACTTTACGCAGCTGGTCTGGAAGGACACAACGACAGTGGGCTGCGAGAGGGTGCTGTGTGGCGCGAGGGGCTGGTTCGTCGCGTGCGAGTACTGGCCGAGAGGCAACGTGCAGGGCCAGTATGGAGATGAGGTGCAGAGGCGAGTCGACAGTGGTGCAAAGAGCTCACGAGGAACTTCGGGGATTGCCGTGGTGATGGCCATAGCTGCGATGTTGTGGCTTTGCTAGGCAGGACAGGCGAGTGTAGGGGAAGAATTGTACATACAGAAACGAGACAATCACATCGAAATGCAATCTCCAGAGCAAATCACGAATCCATCACACATATTAAGGCAGATAGATCTTCCACTGTCTCAAGGCCATACCGCCCATCATCCAGCGTCTTTTCGCCGTCATCTAACCAACAGAGCGCAAAGGCTCAAGCAGCAATCAGCCGTACGCTCTGCATTTCCTCAACGTCAAGTCACTCCGAGCCCACTTGGATAAGCTTGTTCGTCGTGATCTTGCTGTTGGCCAGCAGGGCCGCGATCCCGGCAATGATACACGGAGGTTGTAGGAGCAAGCGGCCGACGCACATGATCGGGCGAGCGGTAACAAGGCACATCGCCATGACGCCGAGCCGACCTGCAGCGCAAGTTTAGGCGGGGTTTAGCACCAGTCACCGGTAGCCAGTGATCCTGCATCGTCCTGATGATTATGAATGCCCATGCCGCGCTCGCCAATGGCGCATGATGGAGGGCATGTTGAGCGAGGTCGCCTGTGCTATGTAGACTTGATATGTTGGTGACGCCTTTGCCGAGGCGGCGGGCGTCGGCTTCACCGACAAGCGCGGCAATTGAAAAACAGCTCTTACCAAAGACGAGAGCATCAAAGAGTCCATTGACGTCATTAGTAATGGATGTCACGTTATTCGAGGTATGGATGCTGCTGTTGTCGACCGGGTGGACGATCCCTTCCGGTCATGCGTGAAGGGATATCTGGAACCGCTCGCTGCCAGTGCTGCACCTAAGTTTGCAAGCAGACGACTCGTCGACTTTAGCCGGGTGGAGTTGGATCAAGATACAGAATCAGAGACCTGCAAAGTGACTTTGGTAGCAATCTCTTCAAAAGTTTGGCACCAGACAATGATAGTTAGGCCATGCTCGATTTTCCGAGAGGAGACAACGCCGTCATAATCTGGGCTTGAAGATGCTCTGAGATACCGGCGTCTCTCCCTTTGGACGGGGATGGCAGTCGGTGAGCGCCAGAGCCCTTACGATCGGATAGCTAATTCTACTCGGAGCTCGTCGGAATCGTAACGGAAAGCGACGCTTGAGGGGGCAGCAAGTGGTGAGGTTAACTGATCGGAAACTTCTGTCTCGTTCATCGAGTACGAATTCATAGCGGCGAGAGCGAACTAACAGCTCTTCTGCACCTGCAATGCAGAACCCTTCATCTTCGGCGTGGTCTTGGTCGTGATAATATCGATGCGAGTCTTCGTTTGGCGGAGCTGCATCGGCAGGGTCAATGGGAACCGCAGATTCCTACCTTGATCGTATGCGCAACTCTACACATACTGTCACAAGTCGTGCTTCCAGTTTATAGAGTCGAATGATCATAAAAGTCGTCGGGTATGATGTCGTGATGGCGTGTCGACTCCATGGCGGCGACTAGCAGTCGATTCTTGCGGCCGTTTGAAGTGATCTGAATGGCGGAGAAGGCACCGTGAGGCTTGACAACGTTGTATCACATCTCTACAGCCACGAGGCCCGCAAGGATAATGGCGATATGCATGTGGAATAGGCAAGCCCTGCCGGATTGCAAATGAGTGTTGAAAATGAGACTCCCGTCATGGTGAGCTATCTGGAGCAGAAATTCTGCCAACCCAGTCAGCTGTGTGGGTTGGCAAATTGCCCCAAGGGGCCCGCTGAAGACTGCTGTAGCGCAGGCCCGCTGTAGAGGCTAGGGGGGCCTCAGGAAAGCATCCTAGTTGCTGCTAATTAGCAAAGTATGAGTTTTAAATGTATGTTTCTAGCAATAACCGCAAAATGGCAAGTTTATACCAGCAGTAACATGAACTTAACCGGCGCGGACTATCAGTAACGTTACTGGAATTAGCTTGTGCTCGCGAGCCATGAATAGATAGGTACATACCTAGTTGCTCATGGCGGACGTCTGGGGCTGGGGCTGAGGCTGAGCAGGGCTTTGCAGAGCAGTCAACTTCGTAGGCACTTTTTATTGCCGTGCATCAGCAGCGATTCTTGCATTGCGCACTGTCGTACGGATGGCCGGTATGCGGATGAGGCTTGGTCCATGTTCTAATTCCGGGCGATAATAACCAGTCGTAATGTCGCCTAGTTATTACTTGGCGGCGCAAATGATGGGGGATGAGCAGCCACAGAGGACCAGGGCCGAAATGTATATAGGTGACATTAATTATGACAATCAAAGATACTAACTTTAGCTAATAACGAGTTAGTTTGACGTGGTTCAAGCCACACACACGCCATGCGACTGGACGGACTGCATACTGCATCTTGTCCTGCTCTTCAAGGCGACATTGCTCATGCGGCCTCGGCGGGTGGGAGAGCTGCTAATTTTATCCGCTGTTATATACTTGGGTTCTTTCTCTGGTTGACCGGCAAACAAGCCGATATCTGTAGCCTAGCGCTAATTTTAACAGCTCAATTCCAATGCATGGTCAGCCTCCCAGCAGGACTCATCGTCGGGAGATCATGGTCCGGAGGGACGGCGGTCTGCGCACGCAACGTGTAATTCGGCTATAGTGAGGTTTTCTCTGGCTGTCTCTCCGTACGTAGAACTATCCACTAAAATTGTTTCCCTATTGAAATCGTCTGCTTTGGAACGCTGACTTTGTGTGCCACAAGACCTGAATTCGCACAAACAACCACTTACAGCAGGCCGCGGCGGGCTAGTGTACTGTAAATATCTGGGCTATCGTCAGCAACATGCCGCGATTTCAGAGTAACGTGTCTCTGAAAAGAGCTCGAGTCGGAAGGAAAGGCTTTGGTATGTTATTTTTTACTTTCATTATCGAAGCCGTTACAATTCTTTCCATCTCTAGATCAACTGGCTCTGGGGGGAGATTGCTTTGCCATACTATGAGATCTATCCGGACTTGAACACCAGTTGTAGTATTTATCCTATCCAGGGCTGGCTTTATCCAGAATCATCTAGAGGAAAAACTATTTCCCATTGAAACAACCTTGAGAGCTTCACAAAGAGGATGCAAAGCAGCAAGTTGGACAGAGCAGTATTCGTCATCGTGTGGAGTGCGTACCTTAGTAAGAGTGATGGTTTCAACGCACATTAATCTCGGTTGATGCTTGTCTTGCAGAGCCGTGATAGCCGAGCGGAGACGTTAATGAAGATCCAGCCCCAAAAATAGCACTTGGGTTCCAACAAGGCAGGCTCAGGCGGCTCCGATTGTGGAAAAGGTGGGCAGCCGGCTTGGAACGGGCAGAGCTACCTCTCAGCCCCCAACAAGAGCAACCTTGCCAGCCAATTGACATGATGTTTCATAAGGCTGCAGAGCAGATCGCGACTCAGTCTCTCGGCCGTTTCTGTTCCGAACTAATGAACGACATGTGGTGGCTGCTATGAATAGGCTGTGTAGCCGAGCAGAGTCTGAGCTGTTGATGTAGTTATAGAGAACTTATAAATATGCAATGTCGCGCGACACTGGCGTATCGACGTGCCCAGCATCTCACATCGGGAATCGCATCAAGTCAAACAAGAGTGTCACGTCCGAAAAATGTTTCTTAATAGATCTTTGACGTCTATCCTAGGGCTTCTCGGATCCGTGTCCGCAGCTGTGATTCCCAATAATGACGGCTTTCCCAAGCCTAATGCGCAGCAACAAATCGCCATCGCCAAAGCCGCAGGGGGCCTTTTGCCAAATGTAAAGCTTCCAACCAAGCTCGGACCCGGCAGCACGACTACATTCCAGCTCATTGCCTTTAACGAATTGTTCGAGGTCGCATTCTTCAACTCCCTTCTTAAGAATATCACGAACCACGTCGAAGGCTACAGAGTTAACACACACGTGGACAAGATCACCGAGATCTTGACAACGGTGCGAGCGGTAGGCCTGTTTCGGACATGTAATCTATTGTGCATTTATTGACTCGCAGGAATAGCAAGAAGAACAGCATGTTATTGCCGCCGACGCTGCCCTCAAGGCAGCCGGCGAATTCTCGCCCCAAGCCTGCCAATATCAGTTTCCCACAACCAACCTTGCCGGCGCCATCAGCCTCGCCGAGACATTCACTGCTATCGTCCTGGGCGCTCTGCAAGGCGCCAATATTGCATTCGCCAAAGAAAACCTCACTGTCCCAATTCAGCTCATTTCGTCCGTCATCGGACAGGAAGGCGAGCAAAATGGCTTCTACCGCCACCTCATCAAGCAGGTCCCCTCGGAGTCTCCCTTCCTGACACCTGTCCCGGCGCCTTTTGCCTTCTCTGCCCTCCAGCTCTTCGTCATTCCTGGTTCATGCCCATTCCCACTTGCCAACATTGATCTGCCTATTTTGCCTACTCTCGCGGTCAATGGTGGCCCCGTCGCCGTCATCGAGCCTAGGGACCAGCGTCTTTCTTTCTCGGCTGACCTAACCGATGCAGAGGATAGCAAGACAAATGTCGGCTCAGACGGCTCAGGGCTTTGGCTAACGTACACCACCGGCCAACAAAAACCCATCTCTGTGCCCGTCACCAACCTAAAGTGGAATGGTAGCGAACTCACCTTTGATGCCGACTTTCCCTTTGAGGAGAATGTCATGATGGGCTTCAGCCACGCCGCCCTCACAACAGCAAAGGATTTCGAAAGTGTTGATGATATTGTCTCCGCGACAATTGCTGCACCTGCGATAATTCAGGTGGAGCATGAGTCCGATTGCAAAAAGCTGGCAAATGACATCTGATCTCGATGGGACTTCAGCACCAGGCACAATCTCCGAGGCATACATATGATCTTGTATTAGCAGTTGGTGGGCAATTGATGGGCTCAAGTCATATTTACATGGTTTTTATGAGACTCGAGAGACAGGTTGTCGTCGAGACAATGTCTTAGCTCGGTAGAAATACTCAACGACCATTTAATACAAGCTTATCTGTTCGGAGCATCTAAACCGTAAGCCGCAGATGATGGCGAGGAAATGAACTGGAGAACACGATTTCCAAACTATGGTAGATCGTCGCCTGGACCAAGATACTTCATGCTAAAACTTCACCAAATTAAACCCTGACGTTGTCCTGATATTATGGGGCATGGGCTTCCAAGATTCGGCATGACCACAACATGCGCGGCAGCGACATTCTTCATTATGCCTTGTTCGACTTTGATGAGTACAATGCCTGGGGCTGTGGCAATCTGGAAGGATTCTTCATGCGTAGTGGAACATCGAGCATAAATTAGAACAGGCCCACCCTAGAGCTTCTGCAACTCAGTTCGATGAATTCGTTCACGTGTGAACTGTGAGCGATGTAACAAATGGCGATTGTGAAGACATTTACCATACAAAATAGTTGGTCTAAATGGAGGCGAGACGGTGTTTCGAGCCGCGCAAGCAACTAAAACAGTACTTTTCTGCATTCCCCAAAGCTGAAATGCAATGCGATGGATGGTCACCGGCCGATTCAAGCCAAGGGCGGCGCGAAAAAGATGATGACACTGATTCAATACCGCATGTGATGATATCATGTTCAATGTATAGCAGTGAGAATATTGGCAGTGATCGCTGGCATTGCTGCTCGGTCTCAGCAGAAGAAAGTGGGCGCGGGGATCGGGCCGCCCGGAATCCAGTAACTGGACTTGTACCCGCCGGCATGACCATATCCGGCATAGCTAGGGACTCCTCGGGCTCGGACCTGGGAGTCGTTTATGAGTTTCGATGTACGATTGAAATCATCACCGAGAGCTTTGCCCGGCATAGACATACCATCGGCGAAGCACCTGGACGCAATGTCAATCGACTCAGGCAGTTTATGCAGCTGAACAAAGACAAATGCCGACGTCCCCGCCAGTAATTGCAATACAGCACTTCCGGGGCCTAGCGGGGCCTCTAAGCCCATTCTGTATCAACTTCGTATTTTCATAACCCGAAAAGGCTCTCGCGATGTGGCTTCCCACGCTAGTTCGCGCTGGGGCCCCCTTCTCCCGTCGGGTCCCTTTGCCGTGGCCCTCGTAGTCTGGTGACAGAGCCATTCGTCATACCGCCGCTAATTGATTGTTGGGACAATGATTTTGGCTGATCCTGCCTAGTGAGTAGCTGCATGAGTTCTGTTGCCGTATACTATAGGTTATCTGTAGACTCGTCACAGATTTCGGTGTGCCCAAGAACCACACTCTGTCTCTGTACTATCTGATCGGAAAAGTAATAATATTACCGACGGACGGCCGACTTGCTAGTAGATACCATACTCCGGCACTTACCATAAGCTCCAACAAAATCAGGGCATCCCCTGCTATATCAGATCAAACTCTAATAGGTGACTTCCATACTTGTGCAGCTATGGAAAAGGACCTGACTATTTCAGAATAGTGCTCAATCAATTCGTGCGCCGATAAATATGTCGTATCTCCCTGCATGATTACCCGTAGTCATTTCTTTAGCGTCGTCTCTTTTTTTCTTTTTTCTTTTTTCTTTTCGAGGATAAAACTGACCATGAAGCTGTCTATACTCTCGTTCACCACTCTTGGCGTGGCTTCGGTCATGGCCGGGTCTGCTTCCGTCTGCCCCAGCAACAACACCCATGCCACGGGAGCAGCCCTGCAAAACATTATCGACTACAAAAAAGGCGATCACCAGCTCATGGCCGGCTACTTCCGATCCTGGCGGGACAAGGCTAGCTCCACGGCCAACAAGGTTTCCATGCTTGATTTGCCAGACTGTCTTGACATTGCCCTTGTTTTCCCCCAGGGCGACGAGCCCGCGGCCTTTTGGACCGCGCTCAAAGATACCTACGTCCCCGCTCTGCACACGCGCGGCACCAAGGTCGTCAGGAGCGTGGGCATTGCCCAGCTCATCAACAGCACCTGGGCAAATACGCCTGCTGGGTGGCAGGGCCTCGCCGCTGACCTGCTGAAAAAGGTCGACGATTACGGGCTGGACGGCTTGGACATTGATGTTGAACAAAGTCTCAGCGCCGCTCAGCTTCAGCAAGCTACGGGCGTTTTCAACGCACTGTCCAAGAAGCTTGGCCCAAAGTCTGGCACCGGAAAACTGCTCATTTTTGACACCAACGGGGATGGCAGCCAGCCACTGTGGCGGAATGTATACTCTACCGTCAGCTATGTCCTGATCCAGTCCTATGGTCGCAGCCCTAGTAGCTTGCAAAACACCTACAACTCGTTCAAAAGTTACATTTCCAGCAAGCAATACCTCATTGGCTTTTCCTTCTACGAGGAGAATGGCGCCAACTGGGGAGACACGACCTCTCCCATAACGTCTAGCCGTGCCTGGCAGTACGCCAAGTGGCAGCCTTCCGGCGCGACCAAAGGCGGCATCTTCTCATACGCCATTGACCGTGATGGAGTTCCCATTGGCGACAATAGGCTTCAGCCGACTGACTTCACTTGGACGCGAAAGCTGATTTCGGCCATGAATCCGTAATTTACATTTCAAGGGCCTGCGGTTGTATCTATTTCGAGTAACCTTATACATTTTGAATACAGCGTGCAAAATGCCACTGTTTCTATATATTATTCTGGGTCGCTGTAAATCTTCCAAAAGTACGGTTGGTAGTAGAGGCAATGACCGACTTTAGGACACCATCAGGAGCGCAGCCCGATTTTCATTACTGTCGTGAGCCGCGAGAAGGTCAATGTCGCACTGGTCATGTTCAAGGGGTATCTGGACAAGGGCCACATCATGTTCTCTCTTGATGATAACAAGACGCGACCACTGCTTCACAAGAATGCTCGCAGGTCGGGCAGGTTCAGTGTGATGCAGTCGACTCGGTGTACTTTCAGAATCTTCCGAGACAGGAGAAGGAGAAGAAGTAGCTTCCACAAAGGTTAGAGTGTGATGAAATTTTCGGCTAGTTGCGTTATAATTATCTTGTTCCCTTTGTATACATCATTCAGTCTGGTCATTGCTCTTTTTAGTTCATGTCTTTGGCCCTAAATGATGGGTTAATTTCGTCTGAGAGTCTAGACCATCGTAGAACACGGGCCCAACATCTTTCGACCAACCGGCTATGAGTTTGGCAAACGCGTCGGATACGTCATGCTACTCAGTGTCTACTACTTATAGTAGTGCAATGTCAAAATACGCTGAGGGTTGTCGGGTGGTTGGGGTCTTGCCGCTTGAGCGTCGATAAACCGTCTCTCAGGGACCCCCATTAATGAATGCAACATCTGCATCTCATATCCGTCAAAAAACGCCGCCAATCTCATACTGGGCCATTCAAGCTCCCAATACGTGCTTTTATTCATACACAACTGTACACGAACAGCGCAAAATGGACGCGTTTATTGTGAATGCGTATACACCAATGGAGACGACTGAGATATGCTCCCGTGTCGGCACCGAAAAGGCCAATATGCGCGTCGACAAGATCTTTATCAGTGCCGTAGTCGCAGGCTGCTATATTGCGTTTTCGTCTTCCGTGTGCCTCGTCATCAACACCTCACCAGGGGTACGTCTATCTGCCAGGATGGCAACCTAATAACTAAACAAGATGACATCATCTAATGAAACCAAAAATACAGATGCAAGAGAGTGCGCCCGGTTATGTTCGAATGATCTCTGCATTGGTCTTTCCATTGTCACTCGTCATGATTGTTCTGACGGGAACAGATCTCTGCACGGGTAGCTTCATGGTAATCACACGCGGCTTCTCCACAGCGAATACATCGTGCTGACAATATTATCCCTCAGTATACGACACTTGCCGCGCTTCATCGTCGAATCAGTACTCAGCAGATGCTCATGCATTGGGCTCTGACGTTTTTCGGCAACTTGGCTGGCTCCCTTTTCATCGTCGGCATCGTCATTGGCTATGGAGGCGTGCTCGACAATGAGCTATACCGCGACCAAGCTATCAAATTTGCCGACGAAAGCGCGTATACGCCAATGTGGCACCAAATCTTTCTTCGAGCCATTTGCGCCAACTGGCTCGTGAGCCTCGCCTGCTGGCTCGCGTTCCAGGCGCGCGATGTTGCGGGTAAAATTGCCGCCATCTGGTGGCCAGTCTTTGCCTTTGTGGCACTTGGCTTGGATCACGTTGTCGCCAACATGTGCTTCATTCCTACAGCAATCTTGCTCGGGAGCCCACGCATTACCGTCAGCTACTACATTTGGAAGTCAATGACCCCAGCTTTGCTCGGCAACATTGTGGGTGGTGGACTCTGTGTCGCCACTCTTCACTGGTATCTGGTACGTAATTTTGCTTTCGAGATTTTGACTTTGAAGAGGAGACCATTTACTAATGCCCACCTAGCATCTCACAGGAACTATGGAACCGATACCTATTGATGGTCGTCTTTACATTAAGAGTGTACCCTCATTGATGCCAGAAAAGGTGTAGGCTCATTGTTATCAGACTAGAGGCTGCAGGTCGTGAAGAAGCCCTTGTTGCTCTGCACCTTGTCTAGTACATGACGTCGACACGCCAAGTTACACTGACTTCCTGGCTCTATGCTCAACCTAGGAGGCTCTTCGACGACGTAGAACAATTTTACGATGATATATACCAGGAGGGAGTCATACGAGCCGCTATTCTGCCAAAGAGCGTGGCAAGTAACATATGAATGTTATCTACCAAGTTTGTTCCCTCGTTAGTGTTAGATAATACAGTCCAAGCCAGACTGCTATGGCCAAAGTTCACACTGTCTTTCAAACGTGCGTTCAACTGCATTGATTGCAAAGCTATATGTTGTGCGGTAACTGTAACCCAGTGATTGACAATATCAGGCTTCTTCGTGAGTATACATAGTTTGCAGTGACATGTAGTTTCTTGACAAGTTTACGTCGAGCCAATAGTAATGTCCAGGTTGAGGTCATGTCCCTCAGTAGATCTAAAGCTGGCTTCAATGGTCCTTCCTTCGTTGTTCTTCGCCGACCACTTGCTCCTCTGCGCCTCTCTAGCCTTGACCCTCGCCGGGTCTTGGTCATTGTAGTACTCGGCCAAAATCGCAACGGCCGTGTTGCCTGGGACAACGTTGGCGACAATGTCGCACCATGGCTTGTTATTGTGTATGCCCACAGCGATGACAAAAATCTCCTTGCCGACGTCTGCTAGGAAGCGAAGCATGCCAGAAGTACCACTGCCACCCATGGTAAGTCTCTGGCCGCCGTTGTGCGGTACCCAAGTGCCGCCATTGGCGTACTTCCAGACGCCCTGCTCAACAGTGTAGAAGAAGGTCTTATGGTCGGACTGGAAGACCCGAACTTGAACGTTGTACGACATGATCGAGAGTTGAGAGGGGGAAAAGTTTTATGTGTTTGAAGTGATGTTGCAGTAAGTATATGTGTAGAGTAGTGGTTGCGTGGCGAGTCCTACACAGCCAGAGCTAGTTTTGGGGGGAGATCTCAGCTTTATAGACGAGGAAGAAGACTAAAAGCTGATAAATCAAGCCCTTTGAAGCTTTCTCAACTCAATATGCATAGCGGCCCGACGGCGCACACACACCTATTGATGGTATGGCAATCAATCAATTATCTTACGTATGTCTTTCAAATACCACCGTCGATCGGATGGCGGTGATAGACCATGTCCAGTCAACTTTTACCGCGCACGAATGTATGCAGCTCTTGAGCTGCCTAGTCCTGCCATGCAGCCAATGCACTTATAATAGTTTGATATACACCTTCAGACGGAACATGAGGAGAAAAAGCATATGGTGATTTTCGTACGACACTCTGCATCCGTACCTAGAGCGTTTGCAAAGTTCGCATAACCGATGGCTCTGGCTTGAAACTGCTTTGATATGGATATCGGCATATGAGCTATGCTAAGGAGGGGCTGATTGAAAATCGCTTTGAGTTAGATTTTTGAACGAAAGTATGTTTTTGTTATATCTTGATTGGTCGACGGCCGGCTAGCCAAGGCATTCCACAAGGTACTATCCGTAGGTCAATCATCCAAGGAGCTTACACGCCAAGTTATTGCAATACTCTATCTGCAACAGTATTTTTTACGCCAGGTATTCTTTTGTATAGAAAAAAGCGATGTGCGTAAGGTTGAATGTCACTTGTGCGCTGCCTTTGAATGTCGACTTGTAAAGCCCGTCAAACACACCATATCTCACCAACAATTATCAATTCAGACGTGGGACAACGTCACTTGGACTTTTCCTCTTTTGTAGTTGCCATCAAGAGATATCCAGCGTGTCACAGTGCAGTTAGGCACAAAGAGTACTATGTGGCGTTTATGTCGGCTTCTTTGTCATGAATTGAGAGGACTGCAGTATCTCTCTACACAACCGTCTGCCACTATGCCGCGGTTTAGCATATTCTCATGACGTAGGGTCACATGAAAGCATGAAATATTGAAAGTGGCTGGGTGTAAGTCTTTTAGATGGTCAACCGTAGGCGAGACGCGGTTTTTTTCTCCGATTGGGAAGAGTCGCAGTCGTACTCTACGAGTGCGAGAAGATGTGCAGTTGGGAAAACTATTGCCTTGCACCGAACGGTCGAGACCCTGCGTTTTCTACACGCTACCACATGCAACAATGTCTGAGATGGTGCTTGCCGTCAAGCCTAAAGGACGTCGTGATGCAGCTTCAAGAACTGGTGGTGAGACAAGGTGTGTGGATACTGCTGGATGAATACGACCTGCCAGCAATTAAATCATCACAGCTCTCCTCACATAACCGTGACAGTCTATCAATAGAGGCATAAATTTTCGCCGAGGGCGGGTTGTTGTCCCACTCCTCCGCCCGGCTAGGGGACTCTTACGTGACAAGCCGGCACTCCGGGTCACCGACCGGAACTTACCCGCCTCTAGCGTCCGGTGACACAGTATGCCTACTTCAATATAATAATTATAGAGTTCCAACCGCCTGACCAAAATTCACTGTTTTAGCCGTCGAGGTACTGTCAGACACCGATACTACCGTGACGACCCTTGTAAAAAGCGACATTGCCGGCAGCCAGCGGCTTCTGGGGCCGTTGTTCGCCTAATAATAACCCGGGGTAGCAGCATCGTTGCTATTAGTTTTCCACTAGCGCACGCGATCAATAACTACTACACCCGATGGCTAAAAGACAAGAGTGAGACTGGCCAAGCGGTGGTTTCATTGATATCATCGCTTGATTAGTCTTTTCTCGTTGCCGACTTTCATCAGAAAGCGTTGCGTGTCGCTCATGCAAAGTCAAATGTTTTTGTGCCGGGAACGGTTATCACCGGTACTCCAGTCCCTTTCATCCGACGCCACAGTCTGAAGCTCCGAGAAGCTGTGAACGTGGCTTGGTGCCCCAGTGAGGTGTCATGCAGTCGGTTCCAGTCTATTGACAGCTGCGTGCTGTCGTGGAACCATTAACACCACTGGCTATCAATAGATAAAACGCCTTGTCATATAGCCCGCTTCATGCAGCCACGGTCGGGATAGCAGGATAGCACATGGGTTGCCGGTCCTGTGCAGACCCTTGCCAAGCTACAGAGGCGTCTCAGAAATATTGACGCATCAGTGGCCTATTATTTCCAACGGTTTTGGTATAATCAGAAAATGTTGAGGATTGACGGCTCTTGGCCATCCCCCACTTCGTGTAGTAGGCGCTGATCGCCGTAGTAAGCCCGCTATTGTCACGAGCGACAGTAAAGATCGCAGCAGCTTCAAAACAATCAAAACAAGACAAAAAGCGGAAGAGTGTTCACAGCGCGTCTGAGCATTCAAAGCATGATCCCATATCACCCCAAATTCAGTTTTTCCCGGTCTCGTGACATCACGCTCAGTCTTTCTCTAGTTTATTTGCACGGCCTTTGGCTCTTTTTCGCTTTGCATCTTCCCTTTGTCACATTTGCTTCACACGCTAGATGTACCAGCATTTGAAATAGGAACCCTGCCTTTGGTCCTTAAATAATTTTTTTTCCTAGGCTTGTGGCCGTAGCTTCTGGTATATAAAGATTCAATTGTCAAACTATTTCTACGGCTTCCCTAATCTTCCACAGTGAAGGCTTCTATAATAAGTATTACAATTTAAGTGTGATGTAGACATCATTTTTCTTTACTCCTCGTTAACCGTCTTATTTGTCGATTTGAATTTGACACTGTTTCTCCTATATATTCAGGTTTCAATGAAGCTCCTTGTCCTCTTTATAATAGTACTGAGTACTTTTACGACAGATCTCTTCCATCTTTTCGCGGAAAGTGCAGGTTCAGCGCAAATGTGCCTCTGCTTCGCGGAGACACGATGTCCTTTTTGGGAGGTTGGGATGCCGCTCTTGGAGGCGAATTTATGAAGCGCCGGCCCAGGCGACCCACCACCACCCTGGCTGTGAGCGGTTAATCCCAACGCATTTTGTTAATTTTGATGAGAGCTTAGCGCTTATAAAATCGCAGCGAAGAGACATTCTTTTCTGTTCTTTTCCAAATCACCATCAAGGAACTTGTTATGCCGGAACTCAAATACGGCGGTTTCAAAAGCGACGCCCTGAATCCAACACCTTCCAGGGGACTACTGGTCAAAACGCCAGCGGCCTGCCACCCAAGGAGCTGCCAAAAGGAGACGCGCTGACCCAACCAAAAGTTAACATGCGTGCTGCCAAGGTGAAATGGACGAGATGAGAGCTACTGCGAGTAGTATTACTGCCATTCGTTAACATGTCCTAGATATTGTGTCCATCTGTGTTAGACCTCTATAGGATCCGTCAGGCTCGGCCTTCTGAAGGTCAGGGGTCACTGACAGCTCGTTGGGAATAACGAGCCTCTATCCAAGACTAGGTCAGTAGTCAATAGTATCGCTGTTCTACAAGTCATTCTACTATTATACAGGAATGCAGTTAAAAGTAACGAATAGATTGGTTGTTCTAGCACTGATGTCCGTTGCTTGTCACGTGTGGACCGTCTTTCTCGACGGGCACACATATAACACTTACCGTGACTTAGAGAACAAAGCTACCGTTGCATTAACGCTTATCTACTTCCGGGATATAAATACAGCAGCGAGTTAGAGATATCGTAAATTCTCAGCATCTAAGCGGTACTAGCTAACGCTTTATATGATGCCTAGATCCGTAACATATAGAGGAAAAAGCCATCACTATATAATAAACTGCTAGCCTTTTGACACTATCTAGCTAAGCATCTTAACTGTGATAATTTTAAAAGATATAAAGGCAGATAAAGATGTTTACGTCATAAATACCATATAGCGGCGGCGTGGCGACCGTCTGAACATGTTAGGGTCAGGGTATTAGGGGTCTAGTGTTTTATTTCTTGGCCCACAGCTAACAAAGCTAGACTCTGACATAAATATAGCGCTAAAACTTACTATTAAGTAAATATGCTTTAAAGTACATGTATCAAGGTAAGGGGCGAAATAGATGTACGTTTTCTAGATTAAGTAAGATAATAGTGGGTGGCCCCTCTAGCAAAAGTGTGGCTGTGCGCTAGGCAGCAATGTAGTGACGCGGTACAATAGGGTTATGGGTTGCCGTATTCCGCAGCCTCAGCTAGTCCACATATCTAGTGTCGTTTTTTACTTTACACTAAATACTTCGTTAGGAGGCTAGGTTTTATCTTTGTCTTTCAAACACTTAGGGTATAGTACAGTTCCTGCCCGTGATGTTGATTTCTACCCTATATCTAATGCATCTAAGCCTAAGCTTCTCCTAGACATGGAACCTATACTGTTAGCCGGACCTATCGAGGCTAGAAATATCACTGCAGATAGCCTCTGTTTGCTATGTAGCAAGCTGTTCAACCATCCACAGGATAATCACCATGTTGAAAATGTTTCTTATATAGGATATAACAAACGACCTGTTGCGGATATATTACGCTCTGCAAACAATGGCTGCCTTATTTGTATGAAGTTGCAAATGTCAATCCGCGCCTCCACATCGCCCTCAACTCATCTCATGGAACGAGGCGTATCATGCTCATTGGAGTGGAACAAGAAAGACCAATGCTTTCGGCGTATTGGCTTTACTTATCCGTTGGGGCATCTTGACCTATATTCAGAGGATGGTATGACTTCAAAACTCAAATTTTGTTGATCTTCACTAAATAATATAGAGGTTTCATTTCAAGCTCTCAGCAGCAGGAAAGATTTATCGAACACGTCTCTGCATGCGTGCCAGGAATTGGTTCAGGCGTGGCTGAAGGGCTGTACAGAAAACCATCGAGATTGCAACCAGGGGACTCCAGAGACTAGTTGGCTGCCAACAAGACTAATCGATATTGGGAACACACAGCAGTGCATCCCGCGACTGGTAACTTCGAATTCTATACGGGCTGATACAAGTAACATACGTTACATTGCACTTACCCATAGATGGGACTCAAAGCCTCTACTCAAACTCACATCTCAAAACTTGCAGAGCCTGGAAGGAGAAATTCCAGTACAAAGCTTGAGTGCAGTCTTTATTGAGCTATTGCAGTTCGCCAAATCTCTTGGAATTAGGTTTTTATGGATTGATTCGTTATGTATACTTCAAGACTCCAAGGCTGACTGGCAACGGGAATCTCTTCTTATGAGTAAAGTATATGAGTACGCATACTGCAATGTGGCAGCAGCAGCTGCTGCTGATGGCTATAATGGTCTCTTTATAGAGAGGGATGCTTTACAACAGTCTCCTTTCAGAATGACGTTCAAGTGGAAAAATTACGAAAAGGCCTACTACTGCTTGTACAGCAATCTGTGGCACATTGGGGTTACCACGTCACCACTGAATCGTCGTGGCTGGGTGTTGCAGGAACGCCTGTTGAGTCCTCGAACTCTTTCATTCAATACACAATTGTTCTGGGAATGCCGAAGTCTTAAAGCCTGCGAGGCTTTTCCAGAAGGATTAGGACCAAACGCCGATCTAGAGTCCGAGGATGTTGATGAAGCCAGAGAACTTTGCCCGAAAGCATGGAGAAGAATTGCTTCCGAAACCAGCACCCGATACGCGCCATGGGCTAGAATTATAGAGCAGTACATGGTGAGTAGTCTGACTGTGGCCTCAGATAAGCTCATGGCAGTGTCAGGAATTGCTCAAGCAATGCGATCGGCGGTCAATGATAATTATGCCGCTGGTCTGTGGGAACGAAACTTGTCGTTTGATCTTTTGTGGTATGTAGCACCACGTTGGAATGGGGAGGGAACATATTCATTGAGGGCTCCAACCTACCAAGGTACAGGTCTCATTTCATTTCCAAAACCGTTAGGCTAACATTCACAGCACCTTCGTGGTCTTGGGCTTCTGTTGAAGGGCGGGTGCATTTTGCACATGGGCACCGTGATCTTAGCTGGGGATGCCCTTTGATCAAGATTCATGATATAAAAATAGTACCCACAGCAGGAAACTTGGCAGGGCAGCTACAAAGTGGAAGTATTACTATATCAGGAGTCTTGCTAGAGCTACAAACGCTCTGTGCTATTGATGATGATATGTTGACTATGGTTCCCGGTCTAGGAACCGCTTGTTGTATTGACGACTGGCGGGATCTTGTTTATGAAGAGCTCTTCTCCTACCTACCAATAAGATCTATGAGAAGCGCTAATGGGTCGGAGCTTCTAGGTCTGCTACTTCGGCCGGTGCCTGGATGTTGTGAGGAATACCAACGAGTCGGTCTTCTTTCGATTAAGAATAACGAAATAAGCTGGTTTGAGTGGATGGATAGCCACTGCATTGGTTGGATGCCTGAACTCCAGAAGAAGAAATGTTCCATAAAGATTATATAAATAATTATCTCCATTATTCGCACTAAATATACTTGCAGATATTATCTGAGAATGAAGGCGGTCAGGGACTTGAGCAATAGTAGTACATTGTAAGTACATGACTGTGAGGGGTTAGACGATTTATTCAATCTATCTAAATGATCATGTTACAAATAGGCAGAATTGACGATCCAAAAGGAGGAGTCCTTTGAATCTCTTCCAGTAGACAAGTTGGAGATCAGCGGACCGAGGTCGTCTTAGACACGTGTCATTCGGAAAATGTCCGAATGGCGGCGGTGCAGAGCTGCACATTTCACCATGTCTCAGGCCTCGATGAGCTGACCATCTGCGGTATCCCTCACAGTGGGTAGTTTCAGCAGTGACGTGAACGAGGCCAGTGATCAGGCTGTTTTGAATGTTGCTTTATTTTTATCCTCGGCCTCGGCGGTGTGCTGGCGGCGAAGAAGAACTTGATGAAGGGATATTGGAATATCAGAGGGAATCGAAGAGTAGTGGCTTAGGGCGGAAGCAGCGTTGCAAGGCTCGTCAATCACAGCTTGACGGAGAGCGCAGTACAGGGAGCCATGGTGCAGCGCCCGAAGATAATATTGCGGCAGTTGTGGGTGGACGAGGTGATGGCGAGGGCCACTGTCGAGGGCGACGGGGCAAGCAGACGGGAAAAGGATGCGAAAGCTAGCAACTGAGTGGGAAGCTAGGAGAGAGGGAGGCGGCATCGTCTTATAGAAATGTGTAGAGCGGCAGGTTCAGATTACCAGAAAGAGAAGGCGGTGGAGCGGGGTAGCGAATTTGCAACGAACTACTTTACAGTATGTAAATATCTACATGTACTTGGCTTACCGAGTCATTTTCTCGTAATACTACCATTAGCCTTATCCATGTCTCTTCAACAACACATAGCCATCTTTGTGAGAAATTTCTCCCTTGCATTTGTTCCAATGTCCCCCCTAAATAACAATTTCGCTAGGTACGCATTCTAAAATGGTAATGATTACAATTCGCTCATGAAGATAACAGTAGAGGATATATTACCATGCCTAGGGATCATTTAAACTACCATACTCCCGAGACGGGGGCTCCAGGCCCAAAAAATTTCATACAAGAAAAGGGAAACGTGAATGCATTTTATAGGCGGCTCGCAATCGCGGGCTCGGGATTCTCAGTCGCGTAGGCAACAGTCTTGAGCTTGTTGATGGACTTTTCCAGGGACGCCTGCTCGTCTTCGTCGAGGATAATGTCCAGTGACTTGACAATGCCGCGACGTCCGACAATGGTAGGCTTGCTGAAGCACATGCCATAGTCGCTGTGGTAGTGGCTGAGGGGGAGCACGTGTCGCTCGTCGAGAAGGATGGATGTGCAAATGTTGGAGATGACGGCGCCGATGCCGAAAGAGGTCTCTCCCTTGACCTTGTTGAGTCTGTCCGCCTTGAATCTGACAAACTCGGCAATCTCGTGCTTTTCTTCGATATCGAGAGGCAAGACCTGGTCGACGGGGATGCCACCAATGGCCATGTTGGACCAGGCAATGGTCTGAGAGTCGCCGTGCTCGCCGACGACGTAGGCGTGCACAGCGCGGGGGGCAACCTTGGCGCGCTGGGCAATGGTGTCCTTGAGGCGGGTAGTGTCGAGAATGGTGCCGCTGCCGAAGACTTGGTTGGCAGGAAGGCCAGAGTACTTGACGGCAAAGTATGTCATGATGTCGACGGGGTTGGTGACCATGATGAGGATGGCATCCTCCTTGAAGGGGGACATCTTCTCGAAGCCCCCACGGATGACGCCGAGGTTGCGCTGCAGTAGGGAGAGACGAGATTCTCCGGCTTTTTGGTTGGTGCCGGCTGTGAAGACAATAATGTCGCACTGACCGCATTCTTTCCAGGTACCTGGACGGACGCGGGGTGAGATTCCAAAGCTGGTGGAATCACGAAGATCTTGAACTTGGGCATCTTGGAAATCCTCCTTGAGATCGAGGATGAGGACCTCGCTGGCGATTTGCTTGTGAATGATGGAGTATGCAACGGCGGCGCCGACCTTGCCAATGCCAATGATGGCAATTCTGGGACCTCGGAAGTCAGACATGATGTGTGTGAATGAGGTTTTTTGGACAAGATGAAGAATGGTTATACAAAGGTGCTAGTTGTCAGCCAGAAAGTGAGGGGGGGCACAATGGTTGAAATAGTATGTCAAAGCAGCACAAAACGTATTACATGAAAGATTGTGTGTGTGCTAGTTCTCACACTAATAGGCATCATATCATCCGCGGCAGCACAACGTGATATTACATACGAACAGCGGGTCTAATGCTTACCTTCCATGCTCTTGGCATTACGAGTGGGTTTGATAACGTGCATCAAAGACTGGAGAGGCTGGATTGTTGTCTAATTCGAACCGGGGACTTACTATCTCTTGGCGTGGAGATTGGTGCGGCATGGGGGAAATTATCCGATAACTCTGCTTGATGCCTTTCTGCAGCCCAAGCAATATATGTACAATCTCAGAGTAAAAAATTCAAACTCTTTCCGGCTACTGTAGATGTGTTCAATGCCCGTAAAAAGTCAAAGACCCAGCACTTTTAAGAATCCAAAGCGCAAGGGTATGTATCTCTTTGGCCAAGCCTGCGCCAGGGTAAGGTGTCTGTCTGTTCGCCACCATGCGGCGAAACAAACCTCCAAATGATTCTCGCCCATCCAGGCATCATTGTTACATCAAGGGGGGTTTGGACTGCAGGAATTAGATGCATCAGGCCATTCGGTCTGATTTTTCACAACTGTTGACGTCTCAAAGGTCGCAGATTAACCCGAGCGACACCCTGCGCTTACACGCCAATACAGTCAGACTTAGTACAGAGCCCCATAACGGGACCTGCACCCCACGTCATCTTGACAAGACGGTTCGTCTTGGCCTGCCAAGTATTATGTAAGTGGTCAGCGCGGCGAACTATGATAAGCGGCTTGGCCCTCTCAAATGCTTAATTATAAGGGTAAGGCTGGCGCATCACCCGTTTCGCTCTTGCCTGCTGCACAAAGTTTGCCTGCCCCGAGCTGCCATCCCGGGGCCGGAGGGCGGATGGCGGAGCCCCGGACGCTGCCATTGGCAAATGTGATTGGCTGTCATGGTCCGGTGCCTTGCATGTCGCATTCCGTCGGACACGGTTCCGGGCGGTTATTGGCTGTTTCGTTCTTTTCGGGACCTGCCTGTGCCCCGACGCTGTAGCCTGTTGTGGTTAAAGTGCCAATGTTGATTGCAGATCAAAACTCTCGCATAACGGTCGCAAATGCGAATCATGTGCATTCAGGGTGGTGCCGTGTGCAACGCACAATTGCATTGTTAAAGCGAAATTCCCCATTTGATCGACTCTGGACACAGCTCATGTAGCCCTCAGTTGCCGTGGTCGCCGCGTTGGCCACAAAACATGGGCAGAACAAATTCCAGCCATGCTGCCTCAAGATCCTTTGGTTGTCGTTTTTTTTTTTTTTTTGTCTTTTTTTCTTTTTTCGAACAGAATAAACTTGAAACATAGTAGCACCCAATGTCCTCCAGTTCTCCATCAAATCACCCCCAGCCAAACTTCAAAGTCATCGCGAGCAGCGTTACATCTTTTACGTGACAGCGAACAAGTGTTCTTAGATGTACAGCCCTAGCGATACCACCACTAGATTCCTCTGGATACATGAGAAGGGCTAGAAACCAATTATGCCAGCTCTGCGGATGGTGGAAGCAGGACCATTTCTGATTCGCCATATGTATACAGGGTATCAAGACGGGCAAGCGTCCTAGCGGATTCTGCAACACGATTGGTCTCACAGTCTTTTGTGGTATAAACCAACATATCAATCTTGCCGCTCGTGTACTGATAATACGAGCGTTCGCGATATTCATCTGCGGCCAACTTTGTACCGCCCTTCCACCCTAGTTCGCGATCGACCGCGCAACCCACCATTGCTATTAGCCCCGTTGCACGCGACACACATGTCAGCTAAAGAATAATACTACGTGGGAGCCTAATAATGTGGCCATATATTACTGAACATTAATTAATGATGATCGCCGCATCTTATTAATTACATCCACTGATTCCTTCTTGTTCCACACTAATCGAACAACCCACAAGCCGCGATCCGCGTTCTTGCTGATTCCCCGACGTGGCTGCTAGTATTTCCGAGATGTTCCGTTCTGAAGTCGAGGGAGCCCCGCATATCCCAGCAGCAGCACAATGCTTCTTATACCTTAGATGCTTCAAGATATGCTGAGTGCCGTGGTGGCGGAAGTCATACGTTGGCTTCCGACGGCTCGGAACTCCATGTGAGTCCTGGCTGTCTGATACGAGCCTGTTGCAAAACACGAGAAACCATTTTTTTTAAAAAAAAAAAAAAAAAAGAGGAAAAGAATGATCTTTTTTTGGCAAAACTGTCATATCATTATTATTAGAGACTACAGCTTTGCAGTCAGATTATTGTCCAAATAACTCCTCATTTCCACCCGTGGCCAGTCTGGGTTTCGCGCTGGGTCGGGGCGCTGGCGGTCCCATGCCCACTTGGCCTGCAGCTCTGCAGATAAATCGCCCTCGAGCATCTGCACGACATACTTGCCCAAAACTGGAAAGAATTTGTAGCCGTGAAAAGACCCGCAAGTCGCTAGATACAAACCCTTGGCGGCGGCGTGTGGCGAGACGATAAAGTCGGAGCTTGTAGTAAAGGCGTCCCTGTGTGAATTGCTGGTGTTAGAATGTATTGGAAATGTTGGTTAGTGGGAAAACATACCAGCAGATGCGATACTTGTCCAGCTTCCAGCTTTTACTGGGCTCTCCGTAAAAGACGTGGCTGGCATGTCGGATATCGTGCTTTAGTTTCTCGGAAACAATCCATTGGTTGTAATCCTCCTGCGGCGGAGGCATGGAGATGAGTCGTCCTGGAGCAACCTCTGTAGTATTTCTAAAGATGGTTTGCCCCCACCACTTCAGCTCACGGTCGGGAGTTGGGGGAAGGCTGCCGATGAAGGGGGCTGAGATCAAGTCAGTAAACAAAGAAGGAGACTAAACCTCTGATTTCCCGACAAATATAACTCACCATAAGTAGAGTACCACTGCACACCAACAGGCATCTTCTCGTGCCTGGCAAAATCGCTGTCATTGAGCGTCGTCATGCCAGTTGTGATGCCGCCCGCGACAATGCGGTTCCCGGCTCTAAGCTCCGACACGCCCGTCTCAGTCGCGGAAAGGTCTAGCAGTTTTGGCGTGTATGCACCCGTGCACAGAACAGTGTGAGATGCAGTCAGGATCTCGCCTGATTTCGTAATGGCACCTGTGCACTCCCCATCCTGTCCCAGCGTCAAGGTCGCAACCTCGGCAACGACATACTCGACGCCAAGCGCAATGGCAGCTCGCGTCACGCTGCGCAGACAGTCGCCCGCGGCCACCCAGCCGCTCGTCTTGTTAACCAAGACATTCTTGACGCCGCTGTAGTCGGCATTCTGAAACACGCCGCCGTGCATCTTGCGGGCCTCGCCGACGGACACGCGGGCCAGGTCGGCCTTTCTGCCGAGGGTCTGGTAGTTGCGAATGACGTCGTCGGCGTAGTCGTCGCGCGCCATCCAAAAGATGCCCGTCTCGTGAAAGTGAGGCTTCCAGAGCGGATCAGAGTTGAAGACGTCTTGCGCCTCCAGGGCGAGCTGGCAGTATACGATGTCGTCGTAGTCGGCCCGGACCACCTTGTTCCAGTCCCACGAGGCTGCGACACGACTGTCGGCGTCGAATGCGTCGCGGTCAACCAGGGTGACGGAGGCATTGGGATACTTTTTGATCAGATGGAGAGCAGTTGAGACGCCAAACACTCCAGCTCCGATTATTATATAGGAATCATTTTTCGAGGCCATTTCTGTGAGCAGTCCGCCTTTCACAATAGGTGTTTTTGGCGTGTAATTCGAATCGCGGGGGGCTGACTTTGAGCACACTGCAATGGTCAACCAAGACTGCCAGTAACTTTTGCAAAGATGTTTAAAATCACCAACGATAGCATCGAGACTGATATGACCCTTTTATCAATGCCTATTGTTTTATTGATATCCATTTCCCCGCCTACGCTGGCCGGTGAAGCCGTAAAGCCGGTCACGTGTAATAGACTTTGCCGTGTACTATCTGGCGATATCGGGCGAGCCAAGAACGGTCGGTGTTCCGGCGGTGTCGCGTCCGAGACTAAAAACAAAAACTCCACGTGGGTGTTTCCCCGCAGGCAGCATCTCGCCTGGAATTACAGTGGGCACGGAATTGGAGATGTGGCCGGAGAACCGCTATCGGAAGTTTAAAGCTGGAAGATGTGGACAGTGACATGCGGAATGATCCAACGTATTGTGCATGGAGCAATGACAGCCGAATTTTGACAACTACTAATAAAATGTGATATTTTATATTGATAGATGAATTTACTGAAATGTACCCAAATTATCAGCTAGGAGGTAAA